>NW_027098815.1:0-223960 GCF_037042795.1 Molothrus aeneus
GAGAAACTCTGCCAGGAAAGAAAACATCCAAAATCTTGTTCTAAGGCTTGCACGGGGGTCTGCAAAGAGTTTGGCAAGAATGAAAGGTAGTTGTCCAAAACTCGTTCTTTTCCATAGACTAACCATGGAAAAGGCAGGAGAGTGTAAAGTACTGTTTTCTCTAAGTCTGAAGGCTGCCCCACACTGTGCCTGTGTGCTGCAGCTTGCATCTTCGCCTTTGGGAAGCTGCCGCTCGCCGATTCTCCCGCAGGCGAAGAAGCGGCTTCTTCGCACACAGAGCATTGTGGCGAGCGCAGGGAGCTCCTGAGAGCGGTTGTGCCGAAAGAAGCCCGGGACCGGCACTTAGCTTCGGAGAGCTGCGTATCTGCGTCTTCTGCGTGTCTTGCCGCTCTACACTCAGCCAAAAGCTTTTCCAGCATATCTTGCAAGGAGAAACTCTGCCAGGAAAGAAAACATCCAAAATCTTGTTCTAAAGCTTGCACGGGGGTCTGCAAAGAGTTTGGCAAGAATGAAAGGTAGTTGTCCAAAACTCGTTCTTTTCCAATAGAATAACCATGGAAAAGGCAGGAGAGTGGTAAAGTACTGTTTTCTCTAAGTCTGAATGCTGCCCACACTGTGCCTGCGTGGTGGAGATTGCATCTTCGCCTTTGGGAAGCTGCCGCTCGCCGATTCTCCCGGAGGCGAAGAAGCGGCTTCTTCGCACACAGAGCATTGTGGCGAGCGCAGGGAGCTCCTGAGAGCGGTTTGTGCCGAAAGAAGCCCGGGACCGGCACTTAGCTTCGGAGAGCTGCGTATCTGCGTCTTCTGCGTGTCTTGCCGCTCTACACTCAGCCAAAAAGCTTTTCCACCATATCTTGCAAGGAGAAACTCTGCCAGGAAAGAAAACATCCAAAATCTTGTTCTAAAGCTTGCACGGGGGTCTGCAAAGAGTTTGGCAAGAATGAAAGGTAGTTGTCCAAAACTCGTTCTTTTCCAATAGAATAACCATGGAAAAGGCAGGAGAGTGGTAAAGTACTGTTTTCTCTAAGTCTGAATGCTGCCCACACTGTGCCTGTGTGCTGCAGCTTGCATCTTCGCCTTTGGGAAGCTGCCGCTCGCCGATTCTCCCGGAGGCGAAGAAGCGGCTTCTTCGCACACAGAGCATTGTGGCGAGCGCAGGGAGCTCCTGAGAGCGGTTTGTGCCGAAAGAAGCCCGGGACCGGCACTTAGCTTCGGAGAGCTGCGTATCTGCGTCTTCTGCGTGTCTTGCCGCTCTACACTCAGCAAAAAGCTTTTCCCACCATATCTTGCAAGGAGAAACTCTGCCAGGAAAGAAAACATCCAAAATCTTGTTCTAAAGCTTGCACGGGGGTCTGCAAAGAGTTTGGCAAGAATGAAAGGTAGTTGTCCAAAACTCGTTCTTTTCCAATAGAATAACCATGGAAAAGGCAGGAGAGTGGTAAAGTACTGTTTTCTCTAAGTCTGAATGCTGCCCACACTGTGCCTGTGTGGTGCAGCTTGCATCTTCGCCTTTGGGAAGCTGCCGCTCGCCGATTCTCCCGCAGGCGAAGAAGCGGCTTCTTCGCACACAGAGCATTGTGGCGAGCGCAGGGAGCTCCTGAGAGCGGTTTGTGCCGAAAGAAGCCCGGGACCGGCACTTAGCTTCGGAGAGCTGCGTATCTGCGTCTTCTGCGTGTCTTGCCGCTCTACACTCAGCAAAAAGCTTTTCCACCATATTTTGCAAGGAGAAACTCTGCCAGGAAAGAAAACATCCAAAATCTTGTTCTAAAGCTTGCACGGGGGTCTGCAAAGAGTTTGGCAAGAATGAAAGGTAGTTGTCCAAAACTCGTTCTTTTCCAATAGAATAACCATGGAAAAGGCAGGAGAGTGGTAAAGTACTGTTTTCTCTAAGTCTGAATGCTGCCCACACTGTGCCTGCGTGGTGCAGCTTGCATCTTCGCCTTTGGGAAGCTGCCGCTCGCCGATTCTCCCGGAGGCGAAGAAGCGGCTTCTTCGCACACAGAGCATTGTGGCGAGCGCAGGGAGCTCCTGAGAGCGGTTTGTGCCGAAAGAAGCCCGGGACCGGCACTTAGCTTCGGAGAGCTGCGTATCTGCGTCTTCTGCGTGTCTTGCCGCTCTACACTCAGCAAAAAGCTTTTCCACCATATCTTGCAAGGAGAAACTCTGCCAGGAAAGAAAACATCCAAAATCTTGTTCTAAAGCTTGCACGGGGGTCTGCAAAGAGTTTGGCAAGAATGAAAGGTAGTTGTCCAAAACTCGTTCTTTTCCAATAGAATAACCATGGAAAAGGCAGGAGAGTGGTAAAGTACTGTTTTCTCTAAGTCTGAAGGCTGCCCACACTGTGCCTGTGTGCTGCAGCTTGCATCTTCGCCTTTGGGAAGCTGCCGCTCGCCGATTCTCCCGGAGGGCGAAGAAGCGGCTTCTTCGCACACAGAGCATTGTGGCGAGCGCAGGGAGCTCCTGAGAGCGGTTTGTGCCGAAAGAAGCCCGGGACCGGCACTTAGCTTCGGAGAGCTGCGTATCTGCGTCTTCTGCGTGTCTTGCCGCTCTACACTCAGCAAAAAGCTTTTCCACCATATCTTGCAAGGAGAAACTCTGCCAAGGAAAGAAAACATCCAAAATCTTGTTCTTAAGCTTGCTCGGGGGTCTGCAAAGAGTTTGGCAAGAATGAAAGGTAGTTGTCCAAAACTCGTTCTTTTCCAATAGAATAACCATGGAAAAGGCAGGAGAGTGGTAAAGTACTGTTTTCTCTAAGTCTGAAGGCTGCCCACACTGTGCCTGTGTGCTGCAGCTTGCATCTTCGCCTTTGGGAAGCTGCCGCTCGCCGATTCTCCCCGCAGGCGAAGAAGCGGCTTCTTCGCACACAGAGCATTGTGGCGAGCGCAGGGAGCTCCTGAGAGCGGTTTGTGCCGAAAGAAGCCCGGGACCGGCACTTAGCTTCGGAGAGCTGCGTATCTGCGTCTTCTGCGTGTCTTGCCGCTCTACACTCAGCAAAAAGCTTTTCCACCATATCTTGCAAGGAGAAACTCTGCCAGGAAAGAAAACATCCAAAATCTTGTTCTAAAGCTTGCACGGGGTCTGCAAAGAGTTTGGCAAGAATGAAAGGTAGTTGGCCAAAACTCGTTCTTTTCCAATAGAATAACCATGGAAAACGCAGGAGAGTGGTAAAGTACTGTTTTCTCTAAGTCTGAAGGCTGCCCACACTGTGCCTGCGTGGCTGCAGCTTGCATCTTCGCCTTTGGGAAGCTGCCGCTCGCCGATTCTCCCGCAGGCGAAGAAGCGGCTTCTTCGCACACAGAGCATTGTGGCGAGCGCAGGGAGCTCCTGAGAGCGGTTTGTGCCGAAAGAAGCCCGGGACCGGCACTTAGCTTCGGAGAGCTGCGTATCTGCGTCTTCTGCGTGTCTTTGCCGCTCTACACTCAGCAAAAAGCTTTTCCACCATATCTTGCAAGGAGAAACTCTGCCAGGAAAGAAAACATCCAAAATCTTGTTCTAAGGCTTGCACGGGGGTCTGCAAAGAGTTTGGCAAGAATGAAAGGTAGTTGTCCAAAACTCGTTCTTTTCCAATAGAATAACCATGGAAAAGGCAGGAGAGTGGTAAAGTACTGTTTTCTCTAAGTCTGAAGGCTGCCCACACTGTGCCTGTGTGCTGCAGCTTGCATCTTCGCCTTTGGGAAGCTGCCGCTCGCCGATTCTCCCGCAGGCGAAGAAGCGGCTTCTTCGCACACAGAGCATTGTGGCGAGCGCAGGGAGCTCCTGAGAGCGGTTTGTGCCGAAAGAAGCCCGGGACCGGCACTTAGCTTCGGAGAGCTGCGTATCTGCGTCTTCTGCGTGTCTTGCCGCTCTACACTCAGCAAAAGCTTTTCCACCATATCTTGCAAGGAGAAACTCTGCCAGGAAAGAAAACATCCAAAATCTTGTTCTAAAGCTTGCACGGGGGTCTGCAAAGAGTTTGGCAAGAATGAAAGGTAGTTGTCCAAAACTCGTTCTTTTCCAATAGACTAACCATGGAAAAGGCAGGAGAGTGGTAAAGTACTGTTTTCTCTAAGTCTGAAGGCTGCCCACACTGTGCCTGCGTGCTGCAGCTTGCATCTTCGCCTTTGGGAAGCTGCCGCTCGCCGATTCTCCCGGAGGCGAAGAAGCGGCTTCTTCGCACACAGAGCATTGTGGCGAGCGCAGGGAGCTCCTGAGAGCGGTTTGTGCCGAAAGAAGCCCGGGACCGGCACTTAGCTTCGGAGAGCTGCGTATCTGCGTCTTCTGCGTGTCTTGCCGCTCTACACTCAGCAAAAAGCTTTTCCACCATATCTTGCAAGGAGAAATTCTGCCAGGAAAGAAAACATCCGAAATCTTGTTCTAAGGCTTGCACGGGGGTCTGCAAAGAGTTTGGCAAGAATGAAAGGTAGTTGTCCAAAACTCGTTCTTTTCCAGTAGAATAACCATGGAAAAGGCAGGAGAGTGGTAAAGTACTGTTTTCTCTAAGTCTGAAGGCTGCCCACACTGTGCCTGAGTACTGCAGCTTGCATCTTCGCCTTTGGGAAGCTGCCGCTCGCCGATTCTCCCGGAGGCGAAGAAGCGGCTTCTTCGCACACAGAGCATTGTGGCGAGCGCAGGGAGCTCCTGAGAGCGGTTTGTGCCGAAAGAAGCCCGGGACCGGCACTTAGCTTCGGAGAGCTGCGTATCTGCGTCTTCTGCGTGTCTTGCCGCTCTACACTCAGCAAAAAGCTTTTCCACCATATCTTGCAAGGAGAAACTCTGCCAGGAAAGAAAACATCCAAAATCTTGTTCTAAAGCTTGCACGGGGGTCTGCAAAGAGTTTGGCAAGAATGAAAGGTAGTTGTCCAAAACTCGTTCTTTTCCAATAGACTAACCATGGAAAAGGCAGGAGAGTGGTAAAGTACTGTTTTCTCTAAGTCTGAATGCTGCCCACACTGTGCCTGTGTGCTGCAGCTTGCATCTTCGCCTTTGGGAAGCTGCCGCTCGCCGATTCTCCCGGAGGCGAAGAAGCGGCTTCTTCGCACACAGAGCATTGTGGCGAGCGCAGGGAGCTCCTGAGAGCGGTTTGTGCCGAAAGAAGCCCGGGACCGGCACTTAGCTTCGGAGAGCTGCGTATCGGCGTCTTCTGCGTGTCTTGCCGCTCTACACTCAGCAAAAAGCTTTTCCACCATATCTTGCAAGGAGAAACTCTGCCAGGAAAGAAAACATCCAAAATCTTGTTCTAAAGCTTGCACGCGGGTCTGCAAAGAGTTTGGCAAGAATGAAAGGTAGTTGGCCAAAACTCGTTCTTTTCCAATAGAATAACCATGGAAAAGGCAGGAGAGTGGTAAAGTACTGTTTTCTCTAAGTCTGAAGGCTGCCCACACTGTGCCTGTGTGCTGCAGCTTGCATCTTCGCCTTTGGGAAGATGCCGCTCGCCGATTCTCCCGGAGGCGAAGAAGCGGCTTCTTCGCACACAGAGCATTGTGGCGAGCGCAGGGAGCTCCTGAGAGCGGTTTGTGCCGAAAGAAGCCCGGGACCGGCACTTAGCTTCGGAGAGCTGCGTATCTGCGTCTTCTGCGTGTCTTGCCGCTCTACACTCAGCAAAAAGCTTTTCCACCATATCTTGCAAGGAGAAACTCTGCCAGGAAAGAAAACATCCAAAATCTTGTTCTTAAGCTTGCTCGGGGGTCTGCAAAGAGTTTGGCAAGAATGAAAGGTAGTTGTCCAAAACTCGTTCTTTTCCAATAGAATAACCATGGAAAAGGCAGGAGAGTGGTAAAGTACTGTTTTCTCTAAGTCTGAAGGCTGCCCACACTGTGCCTGTGTGCTGCAGCTTGCATCTTCGCCTTTGGGAAGCTGCCGCTCGCCGATTCTCCCGGAGGCGAAGAAGCGGCTTCTTCGCACACACAGCATTGTGGCGAGCGCAGGGAGCTCCTGAGAGCGGTTTGTGCCGAAAGAAGCCCGGGACCGGCACTTAGCTTCGGAGAGCTGCGTATCTGCGTCTTCTGCGTGTCTTGCCGCTCTAGACTCAGCAAAAAGCTTTTCCACCATATCTTGCAAGGAGAAACTCTGCCAGGAAAGAAAACATCCAAAATCTTGTTCTAAAGCTTGCACGGGGGTCTGCAAAGAGTTTGGCAAGAATGAAAGGTAGTTGTCCAAAACTCGTTCTTTTCCAATAGAAGAACCATGGAAAAGGCAGGAGAGTGGTAAAGTACTGTTTTCTCTAAGTCTGAAGGCTGCCCACACTGTGCCTGCGTGGTGCAGCTTGCATCTTCGCCTTTGGGAAGCTGCCGCTCGCCGATTCTCCCGCAGGCGAAGAAGCGGCTTCTTCGCACACAGAGCATTGTGGCGAGCGCAGGGAGCTCCTGAGAGCGGTTTGTGCCGAAAGAAGCCCGGGACCGGCACTTAGCTTCGGAGAGCTGCGTATCTGCGTCTTCTGCGTGTCTTGCCGCTCTACACTCAGCAAAAAGCTTTTCCAGCATATCTTGCAAGGAGAAACTCTGCCAGGAAAGAAAACATCCAAAATCTTGTTCTAAAGCTTGCACGGGGGTCTGCAAAGAGTTTGGCAAGAATGAAAGGTAGTTGTCCAAAACTCGTTCTTTTCCAATAGAATAACCATGGAAAAGGCAGGAGAGTGGTAAAGTACTGTTTTCTCTAAGTCTGAATGCTGCCCACACTGTGCCTGCGTGGTGTAGATTGCATCTTCGCCTTTGGGAAGCTGCCGCTCGCCGATTCTCCCGGAGGCGAAGAAGCGGCTTCTTCGCACACAGAGCATTGTGGCGAGCGCAGGGAGCTCCTGAGAGCGGTTTGTGCCGAAAGAAGCCCGGGACCGGCACTTAGCTTCGGAGAGCTGCGTATCTGCGTCTTCTGCGTGTCTTGCCGCTCTACACTCAGCAAAAAGCTTTTCCACCATATCTTGCAAGGAGAAATTCTGCCAGGAAAGAAAACATCCGAAATCTTGTTCTAAGGCTTGCACGGGGGTCTGCAAAGAGTTTGGCAAGAATGAAAGGTAGTTGTCCAAAACTCGTTCTTTTCCAGTAGAATAACCATGGAAAAGGCAGGAGAGTGGTAAAGTACTGTTTTCTCTAAGTCTGAAGGCTGCCCACACTGTGCCTGAGTACTGCAGCTTGCATCTTCGCCTTTGGGAAGCTGCCGCTCGCCGATTCTCCCGGAGGCGAAGAAGCGGCTTCTTCGCACACAGAGCATTGTGGCGAGCGCAGGGAGCTCCTGAGAGCGGTTTGTGCCGAAAGAAGCCCGGGACCGGCACTTAGCTTCGGAGAGCTGCGTATCTGCGTCTTCTGCGTGTCTTGCCGCTCTACACTCAGCAAAAAGCTTTTCCAGCATATCTTGCAAGGAGAAACTCTGCCAGGAAAGAAAACATCCAAAATCTTGTTCTAAAGCTTGCACGGGGGTCTGCAAAGAGTTTGGCAAGAATGAAAGGTAGTTGTCCAAAACTCGTTCTTTTCCAATAGACTAACCATGGAAAAGGCAGGAGAGTGGTAAAGTACTGTTTTCTCTAAGTCTGAATGCTGCCCACACTGTGCCTGTGTGCTGCAGCTTGCATCTTCGCCTTTGGGAAGCTGCCGCTCGCCGATTCTCCCGCAGGCGAAGAAGCGGCTTCTTCGCACACAGAGCATTGTGGCGAGCGCAGGGAGCTCCTGAGAGCGGTTTGTGCCGAAAGAAGCCCGGGACCGGCACTTAGCTTCGGAGAGCTGCGTATCGGCGTCTTCTGCGTGTCTTGCCGCTCTACACTCAGCAAAAAGCTTTTCCACCATATTTTGCAAGGAGAAACTCTGCCAGGAAAGAAAACATCCAAAATCTGGTTCTAAAGCTTGCACGGGGGTCTGCAAAGAGTTTGGCAAGAATGAAAGGTAGTTGTCCAAAACTCGTTCTTTTCCAATAGACTAACCATGGAAAAGGCAGGAGAGTGGTAAAGTACTGTTTTCTCTAAGTCTGAAGGCTGCCCACACTGTGCCTGTGTGCTGCAGCTTGCATCTTCGCCTTTGGGAAGCTGCCGCTCGCCGATTCTCCCGGAGGCGAAGAAGCGGCTTCTTCGCACACACAGCATTGTGGCGAGCGCAGGGAGCTCCTGAGAGCGGTTTGTGCCGAAAGAAGCCCGGGACCGGCACTTAGCTTCGGAGAGCTGCGTATCTGCGTCTTCTGCGTGTCTTGCCGCTCTACACTCAGCAAAAAGCTTTTCCAGCATATCTTGCAAGGAGAAACTCTGCCAGGAAAGAAAACATCCAAAATCTTGTTCTAAAGCTTGCACGGGGGTCTGCAAAGAGTTTGGCAAGAATGAAAGGTAGTTGGCCAAAACTCGTTCTTTTCCAATAGACTAACCATGGAAAAGGCAGGAGAGTGGTAAAGTACTGTTTTCTCTAAGTCTGAAGGCTGCCCACACTGTGCCTGTGTACTGCAGCTTGCATCTTCGCCTTTGGGAAGCTGCCGCTCGCCGATTCTCCCGGAGGCGAAGAAGCGGCTTCTTCGCACACAGAGCATTGTGGCGAGCGCAGGGAGCTCCTGAGAGCGGTTTGTGCCGAAAGAAGCCCGGGACCGGCACTTAGCTTCGGAGAGCTGCGTATCTGCGTCTTCTGCGTGTCTTGCCGCTCTACACTCAGCCAAAAGCTTTTCCACCATATCTTGCAAGGAGAAACTCTGCCAGGAAAGAAAACATCCAAAATCTTGTTCTAAAGCTTGCACGGGGGTCTGCAAAGAGTTTGGCAAGAATGAAAGGTAGTTGTCCAAAACTCGTTCTTTTCCAATAGAATAACCATGGAAAAGGCAGGAGAGTGGTAAAGTACTGTTTTCTCTAAGTCTGAAGGCTGCCCACACTGTGCCTGTGTGCTGCAGCTTGCATCTTCGCCTTTGGGAAGCTGCCGCTCGCCGATTCTCCCGCAGGCGAAGAAGCGGCTTCTTCGCACACAGAGCATTGTGGCGAGCGCAGGGAGCTCCTGAGAGCGGTTTGTGCCGAAAGAAGCCCGGGACCGGCACTTAGCTTCGGAGAGCTGCGTATCTGCGTCTTCTGCGTGTCTTGCCGCTCTACACTCAGCCAAAAGCTTTTCCACCATATTTTGCAAGGAGAAACTCTGCCAGGAAAGAAAACATCCAAAATCTTGTTCTAAAGCTTGCACGGGGGTCTGCAAAGAGTTTGGCAAGAATGAAAGGTAGTTGTCCAAAACTCGTTCTTTTCCAATAGAATAACCATGGAAAAGGCAGGAGAGTGGTAAAGTACTGTTTTCTCTAAGTCTGAAGGCTGCCCACACTGTGCCTGCGTGGTGTAGATTGCATCTTCGCCTTTGGGAAGCTGCCGCTCGCCGATTCTCCCGCAGGCGAAGAAGCGGCTTCTTCGCACACAGAGCATTGTGGCGAGCGCAGGGAGCTCCTGAGAGCGGTTTGTGCCGAAAGAAGCCCGGGACCGGCACTTAGCTTCGGAGAGCTGCGTATCTGCGTCTTCTGCGTGTCTTGCCGCTCTACACTCAGCAAAAAGCTTTTCCACCATATTTTGCAAGGAGAAACTCTGCCAGGAAAGAAAACATCCAAAATCTTGTTCTAAAGCTTGCACGGGGGTCTGCAAAGAGTTTGGCAAGAATGAAAGGTAGTTGTCCAAAACTCGTTCTTTTCCAATAGAATAACCATGGAAAAGGCAGGAGAGTGGTAAAGTACTGTTTTCTCTAAGTCTGAAGGCTGCCCACACTGTGCCTGCGTGGTGTAGATTGCATCTTCGCCTTTGGGAAGCTGCCGCTCGCCGATTCTCCCGCAGGCGAAGAAGCGGCTTCTTCGCACACAGAGCATTGTGGCGAGCGCAGGGAGCTCCTGAGAGCGGTTTGTGCCGAAAGAAGCCCGGGACCGGCACTTAGCTTCGGAGAGCTGCGTATCTGCGTCTTCTGCGTGTCTTGCCGCTCTACACTCAGCAAAAAGCTTTTCCACCATATCTTGCAAGGAGAAACTCTGCCAGGAAAGAAAACATCCAAAATCTTGTTCTAAAGCTTGCACGGGGGTCTGCAAAGAGTTTGGCAAGAATGAAAGGTAGTTGTCCAAAACTCGTTCTTTTCCAATAGACTAACCATGGAAAAGGCAGGAGAGTGGTAAAGTACTGTTTTCTCTAAGTCTGAAGGCTGCCCACACTGTGCCTGTGTGCTGCAGCTTGCATCTTCGCCTTTGGGAAGCTGCCGCTCGCCGATTCTCCCGGAGGCGAAGAAGCGGCTTCTTCGCACACAGAGCATTGTGGCGAGCGCAGGGAGCTCCTGAGAGCGGTTTGTGCCGAAAGAAGCCCGGGACCGGCACTTAGCTTCGGAGAGCTGCGTATCTGCGTCTTCTGCGTGTCTTGCCGCTCTACACTCAGCAAAAAGCTTTTCCACCATATCTTGCAAGGAGAAACTCTGCAAGGAAAGAAAACATCCAAAATCTTGTTCTAAAGCTTGCACGGGGGTCTGCAAAGAGTTTGGCAAGAATGAAAGGTAGTTGTCCAAAACTCGTTCTTTTCCAATAGAATAACCATGGAAAAGGCAGGAGAGTGGTAAAGTACTGTTTTCTCTAAGTCTGAATGCTGCCCACACTGTGCCTGCGTGGTGTAGATTGCATCTTCGCCTTTGGGAAGCTGCCGCTCGCCGATTCTCCCGGAGGCGAAGAAGCGGCTTCTTCGCACACAGAGCATTGTGGCGAGCGCAGGGAGCTCCTGAGAGCGGTTTGTGCCGAAAGAAGCCCGGGACCGGCACTTAGCTTCGGAGAGCTGCGTATCTGCGTCTTCTGCGTGTCTTGCCGCTCTACACTCAGCAAAAAGCTTTTCCAGCATATCTTGCAAGGAGAAACTCTGCCAGGAAAGAAAACATCCAAAATCTTGTTCTAAAGCTTGCACGGGGGTCTGCAAAGAGTTTGGCAAGAATGAAAGGTAGTTGGCCAAAACTCGTTCTTTTCCAATAGACTAACCATGGAAAAGGCAGGAGAGTGGTAAAGTACTGTTTTCTCTAAGTCTGAATGCTGCCCACACTGTGCCTGTGTACTGCAGCTTGCATCTTCGCCTTTGGGAAGCTGCCGCTCGCCGATTCTCCCGCAGGCGAAGAAGCGGCTTCTTCGCACACACAGCATTGTGGCGAGCGCAGGGAGCTCCTGAGAGCGGTTTGTGCCGAAAGAAGCCCGGGACCGGCACTTAGCTTCGGAGAGCTGCGTATCTGCGTCTTCTGCGTGTCTTGCCGCTCTACACTCAGCAAAAAGCTTTTCCACCATATCTTGCAAGGAGAAACTCTGCCAGGAAAGAAAACATCCAAAATCTTGTTCTAAAGCTTGCACGGGGGTCTGCAAAGAGTTTGGCAAGAATGAAAGGTAGTTGTCCAAAACTCGTTCTTTTCCAATAGAATAACCATGGAAAAGGCAGGAGAGTGGTAAAGTACTGTTTTCTCTAAGTCTGAAGGCTGCCCACACTGTGCCTGTGTGCTGCAGCTTGCATCTTCGCCTTTGGGAAGCTGCCGCTCGCCGATTCTCCCGCAGGCGAAGAAGCGGCTTCTTCGCACACACAGCATTGTGGCGAGCGCAGGGAGCTCCTGAGAGCGGTTTGTGCCGAAAGAAGCCCGGGACCGGCACTTAGCTTCGGAGAGCTGCGTATCTGCGTCTTCTGCGTGTCTTGCCGCTCTACACTCAGCAAAAAGCTTTTCCACCATATTTTGCAAGGAGAAACTCTGCCAGGAAAGAAAACATCCAAAATCTTGTTCTGAAGCTTGCACGGGGGTCTGCAAAGAGTTTGGCAAGAATGAAAGGTAGTTGGCCAAAACTCGTTCTTTTCCAATAGAATAACCATGGAAAAGGCAGGAGAGTGGTAAAGTACTGTTTTCTCTAAGTCTGAATGCTGCCCACACTGTGCCTGCGTGGTGTAGATTGCATCTTCGCCTTTGGGAAGCTGCCGCTCGCCGATTCTCCCGCAGGCGAAGAAGCGGCTTCTTCGCACACAGAGCATTGTGGCGAGCGCAGGGAGCTCCTGAGAGCGGTTTGTGCCGAAAGAAGCCCGGGACCGGCACTTAGCTTCGGAGAGCTGCGTATCTGCGTCTTCTGCGTGTCTTGCCGCTCTACACTCAGCAAAAAGCTTTTCCACCATATCTTGCAAGGAGAAACTCTGCCAGGAAAGAAAACATCCAAAATCTTGTTCTAAAGCTTGCACGGGGGTCTGCAAAGAGTTTGGCAAGAATGAAAGGTAGTTGGCCAAAACTCGTTCTTTTCCAATAGACTAACCATGGAAAAGGCAGGAGAGTGGTAAAGTACTGTTTTCTCTAAGTCTGAATGCTGCCCACACTGTGCCTGTGTACTGCAGCTTGCATCTTCGCCTTTGGGAAGCTGCCGCTCGCCGATTCTCCCGGAGGCGAAGAAGCGGCTTCTTCGCACACAGAGCATTGTGGCGAGCGCAGGGAGCTCCTGAGAGCGGTTTGTGCCGAAAGAAGCCCGGGACCGGCACTTAGCTTCGGAGAGCTGCGTATCTGCGTCTTCTGCGTGTCTTGCCGCTCTACACTCAGCAAAAAGCTTTTCCACCATATCTTGCAAGGAGAAACTCTGCCAGGAAAGAAAACATCCAAAATCTTCTTCTAAAGCTTGCACGGGGGTCTGCAAAGAGTTTGGCAAGAATGAAAGGTAGTTGTCCAAAACTCGTTCTTTTCCAATAGAATAACCATGGAAAAGGCAGGAGAGTGGTAAAGTACTGTTTTCTCTAAGTCTGAAGGCTGCCCACACTGTGCCTGTGTGCTGCAGCTTGCATCTTCGCCTTTGGGAAGCTGCCGCTCGCCGATTCTCCCGGAGGCGAAGAAGCGGCTTCTTCGCACACAGAGCATTGTGGCGAGCGCAGGGAGCTCCTGAGAGCGGTTTGTGCCGAAAGAAGCCCGGGACCGGCACTTAGCTTCGGAGAGCTGCGTATCTGCGTCTTCTGCGTGTCTTGCCGCTCTACACTCAGCCAAAAGCTTTTCCACCATATCTTGCAAGGAGAAACTCTGCCAGGAAAGAAAACATCCAAAATCTTGTTCTAAAGCTTGCACGGGGGTCTGCAAAGAGTTTGGCAAGAATGAAAGGTAGTTGTCCAAAACTCGTTCTTTTCCAATAGAATAACCATGGAAAAGGCAGGAGAGTGGTAAAGTACTGTTTTCTCTAAGTCTGAAGGCTGCCCACACTGTGCCTGTGTGCTGCAGCTTGCATCTTCGCCTTAGGGAAGCTGCCGCTCGCCGATTCTCCCGGAGGCGAAGAAGCGGCTTCTTCGCACACAGAGCATTGTGGCGAGCGCAGGGAGCTCCTGAGAGCGGTTTGTGCCGAAAGAAGCCCGGGACAGGCACTTAGCTTCGGAGAGCTGCGTATCTGCGTCTTCTGCGTGTCTTGCCGCTCTACACTCAGCAAAAAGCTTTTCCACCATATTTTGCAAGGAGAAACTCTGCCAGGAAAGAAAACATCCAAAATCTTGTTCTAAAGCTTGCACGGGGGTCTGCAAAGAGTTTGGCAAGAATGAAAGGTAGTTGTCCAAAACTCGTTCTTTTCCAATAGAATAACCATGGAAAAGGCAGGAGAGTGGTAAAGTACTGTTTTCTCTAAGTCTGAAGGCTGCCCACACTGTGCCTGCGTGCCGCAGCTTGCATCTTCGCCTTTGGGAAGCTGCCGCTCGCCGATTCTCCCGGAGGCGAAGAAGCGGCTTCTTCGCACACAGAGCATTGTGGCGAGCGCAGGGAGCTCCTGAGAGCGGTTTGTGCCGAAAGAAGCCCGGGACCGGCACTTAGCTTCGGAGAGCTGCGTATCTGCGTCTTCTGCGTGTCTTGCCGCTCTACACTCAGCAAAAAGCTTTTCCAGCATATCTTGCAAGGAGAAACTCTGCCAGGAAAGAAAACATCCAAAATCTTGTTCTAAAGCTTGCACGGGGGTCTGCAAAGAGTTTGGCAAGAATGAAAGGTAGTTGTCCAAAACTCGTTCTTTTCCACTAGAATAACCATGGAAAAGGCAGGAGAGTGGTAAAGTACTGTTTTCTCTAAGTCTGAAGGCTGCCCACACTGTGCCTGTGTGCTGCAGCTTGCATCTTCGCCTTTGGGAAGCTGCCGCTCGCCGATTCTCCCGGAGGCGAAGAAGCGGCTTCTTCGCACACAGAGCATTGTGGCGAGCGCAGGGAGCTCCTGAGAGCGGTTTGTGCCGAAAGAAGCCCGGGACCGGCACTTAGCTTCGGAGAGCTGCGTATCTGCGTCTTCTGCGTGTCTTGCCGCTCTACACTCAGCAAAAAGCTTTTCCACCATATTTTGCAAGGAGAAACTCTGCCAGGAAAGAAAACATCCAAAATCTTGTTCTAAAGCTTGCACGGGGGTCTGCAAAGAGTTTGGCAAGAATGAAAGGTAGTTGTCCAAAACTCGTTCTTTTCCAATAGAATAACCATGGAAAAGGCAGGAGAGTGGTAAAGTACTGTTTTCTCTAAGTCTGAATGCTGCCCACACTGTGCCTGTGTACTGCAGCTTGCATCTTCGCCTTTGGGAAGCTGCCGCTCGCCGATTCTCCCGGAGGCGAAGAAGCGGCTTCTTCGCACACAGAGCATTGTGGCGAGCGCAGGGAGCTCCTGAGAGCGGTTTGTGCCGAAAGAAGCCCGGGACCGGCACTTAGCTTCGGAGAGCTGCGTATCTGCGTCTTCTGCGTGTCTTGCCGCTCTACACTCAGCAAAAAGCTTTTCCAGCATATCTTGCAAGGAGAAACTCTGCCAGGAAAGAAAACATCCAAAATCTTGTTCTAAAGCTTGCACGGGGGTCTGCAAAGAGTTTGGCAAGAATGAAAGGTAGTTGTCCAAAACTCGTTCTTTTCCAATAGACTAACCATGGAAAAGGCAGGAGAGTGGTAAAGTACTGTTTTCTCTAAGTCTGAATGCTGCCCACACTGTGCCTGTGTGCTGCAGCTTGCATCTTCGCCTTTGGGAAGCTGCCGCTCGCCGATTCTCCCGGAGGCGAAGAAGCGGCTTCTTCGCACACAGAGCATTGTGGCGAGCGCAGGGAGCTCCTGAGAGCGGTTTGTGCCGAAAGAAGCCCGGGACCGGCACTTAGCTTCGGAGAGCTGCGTATCTGCGTCTTCTGCGTGTCTTGCCGCTCTACACTCAGCCAAAAGCTTTTCCACCATATCTTGCAAGGAGAAACTCTGCCAGGAAAGAAAACATCCAAAATCTTGTTCTAAAGCTTGCACGGGGGTCTGCAAAGAGTTTGGCAAGAATGAAAGGTAGTTGTCCAAAACTCGTTCTTTTCCAATAGACTAACCATGGAAAAGGCAGGAGAGTGGTAAAGTACTGTTTTCTCTAAGTCTGAAGGCTGCCCACACTGTGCCTGTGTGCTGCAGCTTGCATCTTCGCCTTTGGGAAGCTGCCGCTCGCCGATTCTCCCGGAGGCGAAGAAGCGGCTTCTTCGCACACACAGCATTGTGGCGAGCGCAGGGAGCTCCTGAGAGCGGTTTGTGCCGAAAGAAGCCCGGGACCGGCACTTAGCTTCGGAGAGCTGCGTATCTGCGTCTTCTGCGTGTCTTGCCGCTCTACACTCAGCAAAAAGCTTTTCCACCATATTTTGCAAGGAGAAACTCTGCCAGGAAAGAAAACATCCAAAATCTTGTTCTAAAGCTTGCACGGGGGTCTGCAAAGAGTTTGGCAAGAATGAAAGGTAGTTGTCCAAAACTCGTTCTTTTCCAATAGAATAACCATGGAAAAGGCAGGAGAGTGGTAAAGTACTGTTTTCTCTAAGTCTGAATGCTGCCCACACTGTGCCTGCGTGGTGTAGATTGCATCTTCGCCTTTGGGAAGCTGCCGCTCGCCGATTCTCCCGGAGGCGAAGAAGCGGCTTCTTCGCACACAGAGCATTGTGGCGAGCGCAGGGAGCTCCTGAGAGCGGTTTGTGCCGAAAGAAGCCCGGGACCGGCACTTAGCTTCGGAGAGCTGCGTATCTGCGTCTTCTGCGTGTCTTGCCGCTCTACACTCAGCCAAAAGCTTTTCCAGCATATCTTGCAAGGAGAAACTCTGCCAGGAAAGAAAACATCCAAAATCTTGTTCTAAAGCTTGCACGGGGGTCTGCAAAGAGTTTGGCAAGAATGAAAGGTAGTTGTCCAAAACTCGTTCTTTTCCAATAGACTAACCATGGAAAAGGCAGGAGAGTGGTAAAGTACTGTTTTCTCTAAGTCTGAAGGCTGCCCACACTGTGCCTGTGTGCTGCAGCTTGCATCTTCGCCTTAGGGAAGCTGCCGCTCGCCGATTCTCCCGGAGGCGAAGAAGCGGCTTCTTCGCACACAGAGCATTGTGGCGAGCGCAGGGAGCTCCTGAGAGCGGTTTGTGCCGAAAGAAGCCCGGGACCGGCACTTAGCTTCGGAGAGCTGCGTATCTGCGTCTTCTGCGTGTCTTGCCGCTCTACACTCAGCAAAAAGCTTTTCCACCATATCTTGCAAGGAGAAACTCTGCCAGGAAAGAAAACATCCAAAATCTTGTTCTAAAGCTTGCACGGGGGTCTGCAAAGAGTTTGGCAAGAATGAAAGGTAGTTGTCCAAAACTCGTTCTTTTCCAATAGACTCACCATGGAAAAGGCAGGAGAGTGGTAAAGTACTGTTTTCTCTAAGTCTGAAGGCTGCCCACACTGTGCCTGTGTGCTGCAGCTTGCATCTTCGCCTTTGGGAAGCTGCCGCTCGCCGATTCTCCAGGAGGCGAAGAAGCGGCTTCTTCGCACACAGAGCATTGTGGCGAGCGCAGGGAGCTCCTGAGAGCGGTTTGTGCCGAAAGAAGCCCGGGACCGGCACTTAGCTTCGGAGAGCTGCGTATCTGCGTCTTCTGCGTGTCTTGCCGCTCTACACTCAGCCAAAAGCTTTTCCACCATATCTTGCAAGGAGAAACTCTGCCAGGAAAGAAAACATCCAAAATCTTGTTCTAAAGCTTGCACGGGGGTCTGCAAAGAGTTTGGCAAGAATGAAAGGTAGTTGTCCAAAACTCGTTCTTTTCCAATAGAATAACCATGGAAAAGGCAGGAGAGTGGTAAAGTACTGTTTTCTCTAAGTCTGAAGGCTGCCCACACTGTGCCTGTGTGCTGCAGCTTGCATCTTCGCCTTAGGGAAGCTGCCGCTCGCCGATTCTCCCGGAGGCGAAGAAGCGGCTTCTTCGCACACAGAGCATTGTGGCGAGCGCAGGGAGCTCCTGAGAGCGGTTTGTGCCGAAAGAAGCCCGGGACAGGCACTTAGCTTCGGAGAGCTGCGTATCTGCGTCTTCTGCGTGTCTTGCCGCTCTACACTCAGCAAAAAGCTTTTCCACCATATTTTGCAAGGAGAAACTCTGCCAGGAAAGAAAACATCCAAAATCTTGTTCTAAAGCTTGCACGGGGGTCTGCAAAGAGTTTGGCAAGAATGAAAGGTAGTTGTCCAAAACTCGTTCTTTTCCAATAGAATAACCATGGAAAAGGCAGGAGAGTGGTAAAGTACTGTTTTCTCTAAGTCTGAAGGCTGCCCACACTGTGCCTGCGTGGTGTAGATTGCATCTTCGCCTTTGGGAAGCTGCCGCTCGCCGATTCTCCCGCAGGCGAAGAAGCGGCTTCTTCGCACACAGAGCATTGTGGCGAGCGCAGGGAGCTCCTGAGAGCGGTTTGTGCCGAAAGAAGCCCGGGACCGGCACTTAGCTTCGGAGAGCTGCGTATCTGCGTCTTCTGCGTGTCTTGCCGCTCTACACTCAGCCAAAAGCTTTTCCACCATATCTTGCAAGGAGAAACTCTGCCAGGAAAGGAAACATCCAAAATCTTGTTCTAAAGCTTGCACGGGGGTCTGCAAAGAGTTTGGCAAGAATGAAAGGTAGTTGTCCAAAACTCGTTCTTTTCCAATAGACTAACCATGGAAAAGGCAGGAGAGTGGTAAAGTACTGTTTTCTCTAAGTCTGAAGGCTGCCCACACTGTGCCTGTGTGCTGCAGCTTGCATCTTCGCCTTTGGGAAGCTGCCGCTCGCCGATTCTCCCGGAGGCGAAGAAGCGGCTTCTTCGCACACAGAGCATTGTGGCGAGCGCAGGGAGCTCCTGAGAGCGGTTTGTGCCGAAAGAAGCCCGGGACCGGCACTTAGCTTCGGAGAGCTGCGTATCTGCGTCTTCTGCGTGTCTTGCCGCTCTACACTCAGCAAAAAGCTTTTCCACCATATTTTGCAAGGAGAAACTCTGCCAGGAAAGAAAACATCCAAAATCTTGTTCTAAAGCTTGCACGGGGGTCTGCAAAGAGTTTGGCAAGAATGAAAGGTAGTTGTCCAAAACTCGTTCTTTTCCAATAGACTAACCATGGAAAAGGCAGGAGAGTGGTAAAGTACTGTTTTCTCTAAGTCTGAAGGCTGCCCACACTGTGCCTGTGTGCTGCAGCTTGCATCTTCGCCTTTGGGAAGCTGCCGCTCGCCGATTCTCCCGCAGGCGAAGAAGCGGCTTCTTCGCACACAGAGCATTGTGGCGAGCGCAGGGAGCTCCTGAGAGCGGTTTGTGCCGAAAGAAGCCCGGGACCGGCACTTAGCTTCGGAGAGCTGCGTATCTGCGTCTTCTGCGTGTCTTGCCGCTCTACACTCAGCAAAAAGCTTTTCCAGCATATCTTGCAAGGAGAAACTCTGCCAGGAAAGAAAACATCCAAAATCTTGTTCTAAAGCTTGCACGGGGGTCTGCAAAGAGTTTGGCAAGAATGAAAGGTAGTTGTCCAAAACTCGTTCTTTTCCAATAGACTAACCATGGAAAAGGCAGGAGAGTGGTAAAGTACTGTTTTCTCTAAGTCTGAAGGCTGCCCACACTGTGCCTGTGTGCTGCAGCTTGCATCTTCGCCTTTGGGAAGCTGCCGCTCGCCGATTCTCCCGGAGGCGAAGAAGCGGCTTCTTCGCACACAGAGCATTGTGGCGAGCGCAGGGAGCTCCTGAGAGCGGTTTGTGCCGAAAGAAGCCCGGGACCGGCACTTAGCTTCGGAGAGCTGCGTATCTGCGTCTTCTGCGTGTCTTGCCGCTCTACACTCAGCCAAAAGCTTTTCCAGCATATCTTGCAAGGAGAAACTCTGCCAGGAAAGAAAACATCCAAAATCTTGTTCTAAAGCTTGCACGGGGGTCTGCAAAGAGTTTGGCAAGAATGAAAGGTAGTTGTCCAAAACTCGTTCTTTTCCAATAGAATAACCATGGAAAAGGCAGGAGAGTGGTAAAGTACTGTTTTCTCTAAGTCTGAAGGCTGCCCACACTGTGCCTGTGTGCTGCAGCTTGCATCTTCGCCTTTGGGAAGCTGCCGCTCGCCGATTCTCCCGCAGGCGAAGAAGCGGCTTCTTCGCACACAGAGCATTGTGGCGAGCGCAGGGAGCTCCTGAGAGCGGTTTGTGCCGAAAGAAGCCCGGGACCGGCACTTAGCTTCGGAGAGCTGCGTATCGGCGTCTTCTGCGTGTCTTGCCGCTCTACACTCAGCAAAAAGCTTTTCCACCATATTTTGCAAGGAGAAACTCTGCCAGGAAAGAAAACATCCAAAATCTTGTTCTAAAGCTTGCACGGGGGTCTGCAAAGAGTTTGGCAAGAATGAAAGGTAGTTGTCCAAAACTCGTTCTTTTCCAATAGAATAACCATGGAAAAGGCAGGAGAGTGGTAAAGTACTGTTTTCTCTAAGTCTGAATGCTGCCCACACTGTGCCTGCGTGGTGTAGATGGCATCTTCGCCTTTGGGAAGCTGCCGCTCGCCGATTCTCCCGCAGGCGAAGAAGCGGCTTCTTCGCACACAGAGCATTGTGGCGAGCGCAGGGAGCTCCTGAGAGCGGTTTGTGCCGAAAGAAGCCCGGGACCGGCACTTAGCTTCGGAGAGCTGCGTATCTGCGTCTTCTGCGTGTCTTGCCGCTCTACACTCAGCAAAAAGCTTTTCCACCATATCTTGCAAGGAGAAACTCTGCCAGGAAAGAAAACATCCAAAATCTTGTTCTAAAGCTTGCACGGGGGTCTGCAAAGAGTTTGGCAAGAATGAAAGGTAGTTGGCCAAAACTCGTTCTTTTCCAATAGACTAACCATGGAAAAGGCAGGAGAGTGGTAAAGTACTGTTTTCTCTAAGTCTGAAGGCTGCCCACACTGTGCCTGTGTGCTGCAGCTTGCATCTTCGCCTTTGGGAAGCTGCCGCTCGCCGATTCTCCCGGAGGCGAAGAAGCGGCTTCTTCGCACACAGAGCATTGTGGCGAGCGCAGGGAGCTCCTGAGAGCGGTTTGTGCCGAAAGAAGCCCGGGACCGGCACTTAGCTTCGGAGAGCTGCGTATCTGCGTCTTCTGCGTGTCTTGCCGCTCTACACTCAGCCAAAAGCTTTTCCACCATATCTTGCAAGGAGAAACTCTGCCAGGAAAGAAAACATCCAAAATCTTCTTCTAAAGCTTGCACGGGGGTCTGCAAAGAGTTTGGCAAGAATGAAAGGTAGTTGTCCAAAACTCGTTCTTTTCCAATAGACTAACCATGGAAAAGGCAGGAGAGTGGTAAAGTACTGTTTTCTCTAAGTCTGAAGGCTGCCCACACTGTGCCTGTGTGCTGCAGCTTGCATCTTCGCCTTTGGGAAGCTGCCGCTCGCCGATTCTCCCGCAGGCGAAGAAGCGGCTTCTTCGCACACAGAGCATTGTGGCGAGCGCAGGGAGCTCCTGAGAGCGGTTTGTGCCGAAAGAAGCCCGGGACCGGCACTTAGCTTCGGAGAGCTGCGTATCTGCGTCTTCTGCGTGTCTTGCCGCTCTACACTCAGCAAAAAGCTTTTCCAGCATATCTTGCAAGGAGAAACTCTGCCAGGAAAGAAAACATCCAAAATCTTGTTCTAAAGCTTGCACGGGGGTCTGCAAAGAGTTTGGCAAGAATGAAAGGTAGTTGGCCAAAACTCGTTCTTTTCCAATAGACTAACCATGGAAAAGGCAGGAGAGTGGTAAAGTACTGTTTTCTCTAAGTCTGAATGCTGCCCACACTGTGCCTGTGTACTGCAGCTTGCATCTTCGCCTTTGGGAAGCTGCCGCTCGCCGATTCTCCCGCAGGCGAAGAAGCGGCTTCTTCGCACACAGAGCATTGTGGCGAGCGCAGGGAGCTCCTGAGAGCGGTTTGTGCCGAAAGAAGCCCGGGACCGGCACTTAGCTTCGGAGAGCTGCGTATCTGCGTCTTCTGCGTGTCTTGCCGCTCTACA
Organism: Molothrus aeneus; assembly: GCF_037042795.1. NCBI lineage: Eukaryota > Metazoa > Chordata > Aves > Passeriformes > Icteridae > Molothrus > Molothrus aeneus. Next base: position 21,089 of record NW_027098815.1, read on the forward strand.
CTCAGCAAAAAGCTTTTCCACCATATCTTGCAAGGAGAAACTCTGCCAGGAAAGAAAACATCCAAAATCTTGTTCTAAAGCTTGCACGGGGGTCTGCAAAGAGTTTGGCAAGAATGAAAGGTAGTTGTCCAAAACTCGTTCTTTTCCAATAGACTAACCATGGAAAAGGCAGGAGAGTGGTAAAGTACTGTTTTCTCTAAGTCTGAAGGCTGCCCACACTGTGCCTGTGTGCTGCAGCTTGCATCTTCGCCTTTGGGAAGCTGCCGCTCGCCGATTCTCCCGGAGGCGAAGAAGCGGCTTCTTCGCACACAGAGCATTGTGGCGAGCGCAGGGAGCTCCTGAGAGCGGTTTGTGCCGAAAGAAGCCCGGGACCGGCACTTAGCTTCGGAGAGCTGCGTATCTGCGTCTTCTGCGTGTCTTGCCGCTCTACACTCAGCAAAAAGCTTTTCCAGCATATCTTGCAAGGAGAAACTCTGCCAGGAAAGAAAACATCCAAAATCTTGTTCTAAAGCTTGCACGGGGGTCTGCAAAGAGTTTGGCAAGAATGAAAGGTAGTTGTCCAAAACTCGTTCTTTTCCAATAGACTAACCATGGAAAAGGCAGGAGAGTGGTAAAGTACTGTTTTCTCTAAGTCTGAAGGCTGCCCACACTGTGCCTGTGTGCTGCAGCTTGCATCTTCGCCTTTGGGAAGCTTCCGCTCGCCGATTCTCCCGGAGGCGAAGAAGCGGCTTCTTCGCACACAGAGCATTGTGGCGAGCGCAGGGAGCTCCTGAGAGCGGTTTGTGCCGAAAGAAGCCCGGGACAGGCACTTAGCTTCGGAGAGCTGCGTATCTGCGTCTTCTGCGTGTCTTGCCGCTCTACACTCAGCAAAAAGCTTTTCCAGCATATCTTGCAAGGAGAAACTCTGCCAGGAAAGAAAACATCCAAAATCTTGTTCTAAAGCTTGCACGGGGGTCTGCAAAGAGTTTGGCAAGAATGAAAGGTAGTTGTCCAAAACTCGTTCTTTTCCAATAGAATAACCATGGAAAAGGCAGGAGAGTGGTAAAGTACTGTTTTCTCGAAGTCTGAAGGCTGCCCACACTGTGCCTGTGTGCTGCAGCTTGCATCTTCGCCTTTGGGAAGCTGCCGCTCGCCGATTCTCCCGGAGGCGAAGAAGCGGCTTCTTCGCACACACAGCATTGTGGCGAGCGCAGGGAGCTCCTGAGAGCGGTTTGTGCCGAAAGAAGCCCGGGACCGGCACTTAGCTTCGGAGAGCTGCGTATCTGCGTCTTCTGCGTGTCTTGCCGCTCTACACTCAGCAAAAAGCTTTTCCACCATATTTTGCAAGGAGAAACTCTGCCAGGAAAGAAAACATCCAAAATCTTGTTCTAAAGCTTGCACGGGGGTCTGCAAAGAGTTTGGCAAGAATGAAAGGTAGTTGTCCAAAACTCGTTCTTTTCCAATAGAATAACCATGGAAAAGGCAGGAGAGTGGTAAAGTACTGTTTTCTCTAAGTCTGAATGCTGCCCACACTGTGCCTGCGTGGTGTAGATTGCATCTTCGCCTTTGGGAAGCTGCCGCTCGCCGATTCTCCCGCAGGCGAAGAAGCGGCTTCTTCGCACACAGAGCATTGTGGCGAGCGCAGGAGCTCCTGAGAGCGGTTTGTGCCGAAAGAAGCCCGGGACCGGCACTTAGCTTCAGAGAGCTGCGTATCTGCGTCTTCTGCGTGTCTTGCCGCTCTACACTCAGCCAAAAGCTTTTCCACCATATCTTGCAAGGAGAAACTCTGCCAGGAAAGAAAACATCCAAAATCTTGTTCTAAAGCTTGCACGGGGGTCTGCAAAGAGTTTGGCAAGAATGAAAGGTAGTTGTCCAAAACTCGTTCTTTTCCAATAGACTAACCATGGAAAAGGCAGGAGAGTGGTAAAGTACTGTTTTCTCTAAGTCTGAAGGCTGCCCACACTGTGCCTGTGTGCTGCAGCTTGCATCTTCGCCTTTGGGAAGCTGCCGCTCGCCGATTCTCCCGGAGGCGAAGAAGCGGCTTCTTCGCACACAGAGCATTGTGGCGAGCGCAGGGAGCTCCTGAGAGCGGTTTGTGCCGAAAGAAGCCCGGGACCGGCACTTAGCTTCGGAGAGCTGCGTATCTGCGTCTTCTGCGTGTCTTGCCGCTCTACACTCAGCCAAAAGCTTTTCCACCATATTTTGCAAGGAGAAACTCTGCCAGGAAAGAAAACATCCAAAATCTTGTTCTAAAGCTTGCACGGGGGTCTGCAAAGAGTTTGGCAAGAATGAAAGGTAGTTGTCCAAAACTCGTTCTTTTCCAATAGACTAACCATGGAAAAGGCAGGAGAGTGGTAAAGTACTGTTTTCTCTAAGTCTGAATGCTGCCCACACTGTGCCTGTGTACTGCAGCTTGCATCTTCGCCTTTGGGAAGCTGCCGCTCGCCGATTCTCCCGCAGGCGAAGAAGCGGCTTCTTCGCACACAGAGCATTGTGGCGAGCGCAGGGAGCTCCTGAGAGCGGTTTGTGCCGAAAGAAGCCCGGGACCGGCACTTAGCTTCGGAGAGCTGCGTATCTGCGTCTTCTGCGTGTCTTGCCGCTCTACACTCAGCAAAAAGCTTTTCCACCATATCTTGCAAGGAGAAACTCTGCCAGGAAAGAAAACATCCAAAATCTGGTTCTAAAGCTTGCACGGGGGTCTGCAAAGAGTTTGGCAAGAATGAAAGGTAGTTGTCCAAAACTCGTTCTTTTCCAATAGACTAACCATGGAAAAGGCAGGAGAGTGGTAAAGTACTGTTTTCTCTAAGTCTGAAGGCTGCCCACACTGTGCCTGTGTGCTGCAGCTTGCATCTTCGCCTTTGGGAAGCTGCCGCTCGCCGATTCTCCCGGAGGCGAAGAAGCGGCTTCTTCGCACACAGAGCATTGTGGCGAGCGCAGGGAGCTCCTGAGAGCGGTTTGTGCCGAAAGAAGCCCGGGACCGGCACTTAGCTTCGGAGAGCTGCGTATCTGCGTCTTCTGCGTGTCTTGCCGCTCTACACTCAGCAAAAAGCTTTTCCAGCATATCTTGCAAGGAGAAACTCTGCCAGGAAAGAAAACATCCAAAATCTTGTTCTAAAGCTTGCACGGGGGTCTGCAAAGAGTTTGGCAAGAATGAAAGGTAGTTGTCCAAAACTCGTTCTTTTCCAATAGACTAACCATGGAAAAGGCAGGAGAGTGGTAAAGTACTGTTTTCTCTAAGTCTGAAGGCTGCCCACACTGTGCCTGTGTGCTGCAGCTTGCATCTTCGCCTTTGGGAAGCTTCCGCTCGCCGATTCTCCCGGAGGCGAAGAAGCGGCTTCTTCGCACACAGAGCATTGTGGCGAGCGCAGGGAGCTCCTGAGAGCGGTTTGTGCCGAAAGAAGCCCGGGACAGGCACTTAGCTTCGGAGAGCTGCGTATCTGCGTCTTCTGCGTGTCTTGCCGCTCTACACTCAGCAAAAAGCTTTTCCAGCATATCTTGCAAGGAGAAACTCTGCCAGGAAAGAAAACATCCAAAATCTTGTTCTAAAGCTTGCACGGGGGTCTGCAAAGAGTTTGGCAAGAATGAAAGGTAGTTGTCCAAAACTCGTTCTTTTCCAATAGAATAACCATGGAAAAGGCAGGAGAGTGGTAAAGTACTGTTTTCTCGAAGTCTGAAGGCTGCCCACACTGTGCCTGTGTGCTGCAGCTTGCATCTTCGCCTTTGGGAAGCTGCCGCTCGCCGATTCTCCCGGAGGCGAAGAAGCGGCTTCTTCGCACACACAGCATTGTGGCGAGCGCAGGGAGCTCCTGAGAGCGGTTTGTGCCGAAAGAAGCCCGGGACCGGCACTTAGCTTCGGAGAGCTGCGTATCTGCGTCTTCTGCGTGTCTTGCCGCTCTACACTCAGCAAAAAGCTTTTCCACCATATTTTGCAAGGAGAAACTCTGCCAGGAAAGAAAACATCCAAAATCTTGTTCTAAAGCTTGCACGGGGGTCTGCAAAGAGTTTGGCAAGAATGAAAGGTAGTTGTCCAAAACTCGTTCTTTTCCAATAGAATAACCATGGAAAAGGCAGGAGAGTGGTAAAGTACTGTTTTCTCTAAGTCTGAATGCTGCCCACACTGTGCCTGCGTGGTGTAGATTGCATCTTCGCCTTTGGGAAGCTGCCGCTCGCCGATTCTCCCGCAGGCGAAGAAGCGGCTTCTTCGCACACAGAGCATTGTGGCGAGCGCAGGAGCTCCTGAGAGCGGTTTGTGCCGAAAGAAGCCCGGGACCGGCACTTAGCTTCAGAGAGCTGCGTATCTGCGTCTTCTGCGTGTCTTGCCGCTCTACACTCAGCCAAAAGCTTTTCCACCATATTTTGCAAGGAGAAACTCTGCCAGGAAAGAAAACATCCAAAATCTTGTTCTAAAGCTTGCACGGGGGTCTGCAAAGAGTTTGGCAAGAATGAAAGGTAGTTGTCCAAAACTCGTTCTTTTCCAATAGACTAACCATGGAAAAGGCAGGAGAGTGGTAAAGTACTGTTTTCTCTAAGTCTGAAGGCTGCCCACACTGTGCCTGTGTGCTGCAGCTTGCATCTTCGCCTTTGGGAAGCTGCCGCTCGCCGATTCTCCCGGAGGCGAAGAAGCGGCTTCTTCGCACACAGAGCATTGTGGCGAGCGCAGGGAGCTCCTGAGAGCGGTTTGTGCCGAAAGAAGCCCGGGACCGGCACTTAGCTTCGGAGAGCTGCGTATCGGCGTCTTCTGCGTGTCTTGCCGCTCTACACTCAGCAAAAAGCTTTTCCACCATATCTTGCAAGGAGAAACTCTGCCAGGAAAGAAAACATCCAAAATCTTGTTCTAAAGCTTGCACGGGGGTCTGCAAAGAGTTTGGCAAGAATGAAAGGTAGTTGTCCAAAACTCGTTCTTTTCCAATAGAATAACCATGGAAAAGGCAGGAGAGTGGTAAAGTACTGTTTTCTCTAAGTCTGAATGCTGCCCACACTGTGCCTGTGTACTGCAGCTTGCATCTTCGCCTTTGGGAAGCTGCCGCTCGCCGATTCTCCCGGAGGCGAAGAAGCGGCTTCTTCGCACACAGAGCATTGTGGCGAGCGCAGGGAGCTCCTGAGAGCGGTTTGTGCCGAAAGAAGCCCGGGACCGGCACTTAGCTTCGGAGAGCTGCGTATCTGCGTCTTCTGCGTGTCTTGCCGCTCTACACTCAGCAAAAAGCTTTTCCAGCATATCTTGCAAGGAGAAACTCTGCCAGGAAAGAAAACATCCAAAATCTTCTTCTAAAGCTTGCACGGGGGTCTGCAAAGAGTTTGGCAAGAATGAAAGGTAGTTGTCCAAAACTCGTTCTTTTCCAATAGACTAACCATGGAAAAGGCAGGAGAGTGGTAAAGTACTGTTTTCTCTAAGTCTGAAGGCTGCCCACACTGTGCCTGCGTGGTGTAGATTGCATCTTCGCCTTTGGGAAGCTGCCGCTCGCCGATTCTCCCGGAGGCGAAGAAGCGGCTTCTTCGCACACAGAGCATTGTGGCGAGCGCAGGGAGCTCCTGAGAGCGGTTTGTGCCGAAAGAAGCCCGGGACCGGCACTTAGCTTCGGAGAGCTGCGTATCTGCGTCTTCTGCGTGTCTTGCCGCTCTACACTCAGCCAAAAGCTTTTCCACCATATCTTGCAAGGAGAAACTCTGCCAGGAAAGAAAACATCCAAAATCTTGTTCTAAAGCTTGCACGGGGGTCTGCAAAGAGTTTGGCAAGAATGAAAGGTAGTTGTCCAAAACTCGTTCTTTTCCAATAGAATAACCATGGAAAAGGCAGGAGAGTGGTAAAGTACTGTTTTCTCTAAGTCTGAAGGCTGCCCACACTGTGCCTGTGTGCTGCAGCTTGCATCTTCGCCTTTGGGAAGCTGCCGCTCGCCGATTCTCCCGGAGGCGAAGAAGCGGCTTCTTCGCACACAGAGCATTGTGGCGAGCGCAGGGAGCTCCTGAGAGCGGTTTGTGCCGAAAGAAGCCCGGGACCGGCACTTAGCTTCGGAGAGCTGCGTATCTGCGTCTTCTGCGTGTCTTGCCGCTCTACACTCAGCCAAAAGCTTTTCCACCATATCTTGCAAGGAGAAACTCTGCCAGGAAAGAAAACATCCAAAATCTTCTTCTAAAGCTTGCACGGGGGTCTGCAAAGAGTTTGGCAAGAATGAAAGGTAGTTGTCCAAAACTCGTTCTTTTCCAATAGACTAACCATGGAAAAGGCAGGAGAGTGGTAAAGTACTGTTTTCTCTAAGTCTGAAGGCTGCCCACACTGTGCCTGTGTGCTGCAGCTTGCATCTTCGCCTTTGGGAAGCTGCCGCTCGCCGATTCTCCCGGAGGCGAAGAAGCGGCTTCTTCGCACACAGAGCATTGTGGCGAGCGCAGGGAGCTCCTGAGAGCGGTTTGTGCCGAAAGAAGCCCGGGACCGGCACTTAGCTTCGGAGAGCTGCGTATCTGCGTCTTCTGCGTGTCTTGCCGCTCTACACTCAGCAAAAAGCTTTTCCAGCATATCTTGCAAGGAGAAACTCTGCCAGGAAAGAAAACATCCAAAATCTTGTTCTAAAGCTTGCACGGGGGTCTGCAAAGAGTTTGGCAAGAATGAAAGGTAGTTGTCCAAAACTCGTTCTTTTCCAATAGAATAACCATGGAAAAGGCAGGAGAGTGGTAAAGTACTGTTTTCTCTAAGTCTGAATGCTGCCCACACTGTGCCTGCGTGGTGTAGATTGCATCTTCGCCTTTGGGAAGCTGCCGCTCGCCGATTCTCCCGCAGGCGAAGAAGCGGCTTCTTCGCACACAGAGCATTGTGGCGAGCGCAGGGAGCTCCTGAGAGCGGTTTGTGCCGAAAGAAGCCCGGGACAGGCACTTAGCTTCGGAGAGCTGCGTATCTGCGTCTTCTGCGTGTCTTGCCGCTCTACACTCAGCAAAAAGCTTTTCCAGCATATCTTGCAAGGAGAAACTCTGCCAGGAAAGAAAACATCCAAAATCTTGTTCTAAAGCTTGCACGGGGGTCTGCAAAGAGTTTGGCAAGAATGAAAGGTAGTTGTCCAAAACTCGTTCTTTTCCAATAGAATAACCATGGAAAAGGCAGGAGAGTGGTAAAGTACTGTTTTCTCTAAGTCTGAATGCTGCCCACACTGTGCCTGCGTGGTGTAGATTGCATCTTCGCCTTTGGGAAGCTGCCGCTCGCCGATTCTCCCGCAGGCGAAGAAGCGGCTTCTTCGCACACAGAGCATTGTGGCGAGCGCAGGGAGCTCCTGAGAGCGGTTTGTGCCGAAAGAAGCCCGGGACCGGCACTTAGCTTCGGAGAGCTGCGTATCTGCGTCTTCTGCGTGTCTTGCCGCTCTACACTCAGCAAAAAGCTTTTCCAGCATATCTTGCAAGGAGAAACTCTGCCAGGAAAGAAAACATCCAAAATCTTGTTCTAAAGCTTGCACGGGGGTCTGCAAAGAGTTTGGCAAGAATGAAAGGTAGTTGGCCAAAACTCGTTCTTTTCCAATAGACTAACCATGGAAAAGGCAGGAGAGTGGTAAAGTACTGTTTTCTCTAAGTCTGAATGCTGCCCACACTGTGCCTGTGTACTGCAGCTTGCATCTTCGCCTTTGGGAAGCTGCCGCTCGCCGATTCTCCCGCAGGCGAAGAAGCGGCTTCTTCGCACACACAGCATTGTGGCGAGCGCAGGGAGCTCCTGAGAGCGGTTTGTGCCGAAAGAAGCCCGGGACCGGCACTTAGCTTCGGAGAGCTGCGTATCTGCGTCTTCTGCGTGTCTTGCCGCTCTACACTCAGCAAAAAGCTTTTCCAGCATATCTTGCAAGGAGAAACTCTGCCAGGAAAGAAAACATCCAAAATCTTGTTCTAAAGCTTGCACGGGGGTCTGCAAAGAGTTTGGCAAGAATGAAAGGTAGTTGTCCAAAACTCGTTCTTTTCCAATAGAATAACCATGGAAAAGGCAGGAGAGTGGTAAAGTACTGTTTTCTCTAAGTCTGAATGCTGCCCACACTGTGCCTGCGTGGTGTAGATTGCATCTTCGCCTTTGGGAAGCTGCCGCTCGCCGATTCTCCCGCAGGCGAAGAAGCGGCTTCTTCGCACACAGAGCATTGTGGCGAGCGCAGGGAGCTCCTGAGAGCGGTTTGTGCCGAAAGAAGCCCGGGACAGGCACTTAGCTTCGGAGAGCTGCGTATCTGCGTCTTCTGCGTGTCTTGCCGCTCTACACTCAGCAAAAAGCTTTTCCAGCATATCTTGCAAGGAGAAACTCTGCCAGGAAAGAAAACATCCAAAATCTTGTTCTAAAGCTTGCACGGGGGTCTGCAAAGAGTTTGGCAAGAATGAAAGGTAGTTGTCCAAAACTCGTTCTTTTCCAATAGAATAACCATGGAAAAGGCAGGAGAGTGGTAAAGTACTGTTTTCTCTAAGTCTGAATGCTGCCCACACTGTGCCTGTGTACTGCAGCTTGCATCTTCGCCTTTGGGAAGCTGCCGCTCGCCGATTCTCCCGCAGGCGAAGAAGCGGCTTCTTCGCACACAGAGCATTGTGGCGAGCGCAGGGAGCTCCTGAGAGCGGTTTGTGCCGAAAGAAGCCCGGGACCGGCACTTAGCTTCGGAGAGCTGCGTATCGGCGTCTTCTGCGTGTCTTGCCGCTCTACACTCAGCAAAAAGCTTTTCCACCATATCTTGCAAGGAGAAACTCTGCCAGGAAAGAAAACATCCAAAATCTTGTTCTAAAGCTTGCACGGGGGTCTGCAAAGAGTTTGGCAAGAATGAAAGGTAGTTGTCCAAAACTCGTTCTTTTCCAATAGAATAACCATGGAAAAGGCAGGAGAGTGGTAAAGTAGTGTTTTCTCTAAGTCTGAAGGCTGCCCACACTGTGCCTGTGTGCTGCAGCTTGCATCTTCGCCTTTGGGAAGCTGCCGCTCGCCGATTCTCCCGCAGGCGAAGAAGCGGCTTCTTCGCACACAGAGCATTGTGGCGAGCGCAGGGAGCTCCTGAGAGCGGTTTGTGCCGAAAGAAGCCCGGGACCGGCACTTAGCTTCGGAGAGCTGCGTATCTGCGTCTTCTGCGTGTCTTGCCGCTCTACACTCAGCAAAAAGCTTTTCCACCATATTTTGCAAGGAGAAACTCTGCCAGGAAAGAAAACATCCAAAATCTGGTTCTAAAGCTTGCACGGGGGTCTGCAAAGAGTTTGGCAAGAATGAAAGGTAGTTGTCCAAAACTCGTTCTTTTCCAATAGACTAACCATGGAAAAGGCAGGAGAGTGGTAAAGTACTGTTTTCTCTAAGTCTGAAGGCTGCCCACACTGTGCCTGTGTGCTGCAGCTTGCATCTTCGCCTTTGGGAAGCTGCCGCTCGCCGATTCTCCCGGAGGCGAAGAAGCGGCTTCTTCGCACACACAGCCATTGTGGCGAGCGCAGGGAGCTCCTGAGAGCGGTTTGGTGCCGAAAGAAGCCCGGGACCGGCACTTAGCTTCGGAGAGCTGCGTATCTGCTCTTCTGCGGTCTTGCCGCTCTACACTCAGCAAAAAGCTTTTCCCAGCATATCTTGCAAGGAGAAACTCTGCCAGGAAAGAAAACATCCAAAATCTTGTTCTAAAGCTTGCACGGGGGTCTGCAAAGAGTTTGGCAAGAATGAAAGGTAGTTGGCCAAAACTCGTTCTTTTCCAATAGACTAACCATGGAAAAGGCAGGAGAGTGGTAAAGTACTGTTTTCTCTAAGTCTGAAGGCTGCCCACACTGTGCCTGTTGTACTGCAGCTTGCATCTTCGCCTTTGGGAAGCTGCCGCTCGCCGATTCTCCCGGAGGCGAAAGAAGCGGCTTCTTCGCACACAGAGCATTGTGGCGAGCGCAGGGAGCTCCTGAGAGCGGTTGTGCCGAAAGAAGCCCGGGACCGGCACTTAGCTTCGGAGAGCTGCGTATCTGCGTCTTCTGCGTGTCTTGCCGCTCTACACTCAGCCAAAAGCTTTTCCACCATATCTTGCAAGGAGAAACTCTGCCAGGAAAGAAAACATCCAAAATCTTGTTCTAAAGCTTGCACGGGGGTCTGCAAAGAGTTTGGCAAGAATGAAAGGTAGTTTGTCCAAAACTCGTTCTTTTCCAATAGAATAACCATGGAAAAGGCAGGAGAGTGGTAAAGTACTGTTTTCTCTAAGTCTGAAGGCTGCCCACCACTGTGCCTGTGTGCTGCAGCTTGCATCTTCGCCTTTGGGAAGCTGCCGCTCGCCGATTCTCCCGCAGGCGAAGAAGCGGCTTCTTCGGCACACAGAGCATTGTGGCGAGCGCAGGGAGCTCCTGAGAGCGGTTTGTGCCGAAAGAAGCCCGGGACCGGCACTTAGCTTCGGAGAGCTGCGTATCTGCGTCTTCTGCGTGTCTTGCCGCTCTACACTCAGCCAAAAGCTTTTCCACCATATTTTGCAAGGAGAAACTCTGCCAGGAAAGAAAACATCCAAAATCTTGTTCTAAAGCTTGCACGGGGGTCTGCAAAGAGTTTGGCAAGAATGAAAGGTAGTTGTCCAAAACTCGTTCTTTTCCAATAGAATAACCATGGAAAAGGCAGGAGAGTGGTAACAGTACTGTTTTCTCTAAGTCTGAATGCTGCCCACACTGTGCCTGCGTGGTGTAGATTGCATCTTCGCCTTTGGGAAGCTGCCGCTCGCCGATTCTCCCGCAGGCGAAGAAGCGGCTTCTTCGCACACAGAGCATTGTGGCGAGCGCAGGGAGCTCCTGAGAGCGGTTTGTGCCGAAAGAAGCCCGGGACCGGCACTTAGCTTCGGAGAGCTGCGTATCTGCGTCTTCTGCGTGTCTTGCCGCTCCTACACTCAGCAAAAAGCTTTTCCACCATATTTTGCAAGGAGAAACTCTGCCAGGAAAGAAAACATCCAAAATCTTGTTCTAAAGCTTGCACGGGGGTCTGGCAAAGAGTTTGGCAAGAATGAAAGGTAGTTGTCCAAAACTCGTTCTTTTCCAATAGAATAACCATGGAAAAGGCAGGAGAGTGGTAAAGTACTGTTTTCTCTTAAGTCTGAATGCTGCCCACACTGTGCCTGCGTGGTGTAGATTGCATCTTCGCCTTTGGGAAGCTGCCGCTCGCCGATTCTCCCGAGGCGAAGAAGCGGCTTCTTCGCACACACAGCATTGTGGCGAGCGCAGGGAGCTCCTGAGAGCGGTTTGTGCCGAAAGAAGCCCGGGACCGGCACTTAGCTTCGGAGAGCTGCGTATCTGCGTCTTCTGCGTGTCTTGCCGCTCTACACTCAGCAAAAAGCTTTTCCACCATATTTTGCAAGGAGAAACTCTGCCAGGAAAGAAAACATCCAAAATCTTGTTCTAAAGCTTGCACGGGGGTCTGCAAAGAGTTTGGCAAGAATGAAAGTAGTTGTCCAAAACTCGTTCTTTTCCAATAGAATAACCATGGAAAAGGCAGGAGAGTGGTAAAGTACTGTTTTCTCTAAGTCTGAATGCTGCCCACACTGTGCCTGCGTGGTGTAGATTGCATCTTCGCCTTTGGGAAGCTGCCGCTCGCCGATTCTCCCGGAGGCGAAGAAGCGGCTTCTTCGCACACAGAGCATTGTGGCGAGCGCAGGGAGCTCCTGAGAGCGGTTTGTGCCGAAAGAAGCCCGGGACCGGCACTTAGCTTCGGAGAGCTGCGTATCTGCGTCTTCTGCGTGTCTTGCCGCTCTACACTCAGCAAAAAGCTTTTCCAGCATATCTTGCAAGAGAAACTCTGCCAGGAAAGAAAACATCCAAAATCTTGTTCTAAAGCTTGCACGGGGGTCTGCAAAGAGTTTGGCAAGAATGAAAGGTAGTTGTCCAAAACTCGTTCTTTTCCAATAGACTAACCATGGAAAAGGCAGGAGAATGGTAAAGTACTGTTTTCTCTAAGTCTGAATGCTGCCCACACTGTGCCTGTGTACTGCAGCTTGCATCTTCGCCTTTGGGAAGCTGCCGCTCGCCGATTCTCCCGCAGGCGAAGAAGCGGCTTCTTCGCACACACAGCATTGTGGCGAGCGCAGGGAGCTCCTGAGAGCGGTTTGTGCCGAAAGAAGCCCGGGACCGGCACTTAGCTTCGGAGAGCTGCGTATCTGCGTCTTCTGCGTGTCTTGCCGCTCTACACTCAGCAAAAAGCTTTTCCAGCATATCTTGCAAGGAGAAACTCTGCCAGGAAAGAAAACATCCAAAATCTTGTTCTAAAGCTTGCACGGGGGTCTGCAAAGAGTTTGGCAAGAATGAAAGGTAGTTGTCCAAAACTCGTTCTTTTTCCAATAGAATAACCATGGAAAAGGCAGGGAGAGTGGTAAAGTACTGTTTTCTCTAAGTCTGAATGCTGCCCACACTGTGCTGCGTGGTGTAGATTGCATCTTCGCCTTTGGGAAGCGCCGCTCGCCGATTCTCCCGCAGGCGAAGAAGCGGCTTCTTCGCACACAGAGCATTGTGGCGAGCGCAGGGAGCTCCTGAGAGCGGTTTGTGCCGAAAGAAGCCCGGGACAGGCACTTAGCTTCGGAGAGCTGCGTATCTGCGTCTTCTGCGTGTCTTGCCGCTCTACACTCAGCAAAAAGCTTTTCCACCATATCTTGCAAGGAGAAACTCTGCCAGGAAAGAAAACATCCAAAATCTTGTTCTAAAGCTTGCACGGGGGTCTGCAAAGAGTTTGGCAAGAATGAAAGGTAGTTGTCCAAAACTCGTTCTTTTCCAATAGAATAACCATGGAAAAGGCAGGAGAGTGGTAAAGTACTGTTTTCTCTAAGTCTGAATGCTGCCCACACTGTGCCTGCGTGGTGTAGATTGCATCTTCGCCTTTGGGAAGCTGCCGCTCGCCGATTCTCCCGGAGGCGAAGAAGCGGCTTCTTCGCACACAGAGCATTGTGGCGAGCGCAGGGAGCTCCTGAGAGCGGTTTGTGCCGAAAGAAGCCCGGGACCGGCACTTAGCTTCGGAGAGCTGCGTATCGGCGTCTTCTGCGTGTCTTGCCGCTCTACACTCAGCAAAAAGCTTTTCCACCATATCTTGCAAGGAGAAACTCTGCCAGGAAAGAAAACATCCAAAATCTTGTTCTAAAGCTTGCACGGGGGTCTGCAAAGAGTTTGGCAAGAATGAAAGGTAGTTGGCCAAAACTCGTTCTTTTCCAATAGACTAACCATGGAAAAGGCAGGAGAGTGGTAAAGTACTGTTTTCTCTAAGTCTGAAGGCTGCCCACACTGTGCCTGTGTACTGCAGCTTGCATCTTCGCCTTTGGGAAGCTGCCGCTCGCCGATTCTCCCGCAGGCGAAGAAGCGGCTTCTTCGCACACACAGCATTGTGGCGAGCGCAGGGAGCTCCTGAGAGCGGTTTGTGCCGAAAGAAGCCCGGGACCGGCACTTAGCTTCGGAGAGCTGCGTATCTGCGTCTTCTGCGTGTCTTGCCGCTCTACACTCAGCAAAAAGCTTTTCCAGCATATCTTGCAAGGAGAAACTCTGCCAGGAAAGAAAACATCCAAAATCTTGTTCTAAAGCTTGCACGGGGGTCTGCAAAGAGTTTGGCAAGAATGAAAGGTAGTTGTCCAAAACTCGTTCTTTTCCAATAGAATAACCATGGAAAAGGCAGGAGAGTGGTAAAGTACTGTTTTCTCTAAGTCTGAATGCTGCCCACACTGTGCCTGCGTGGTGTAGATTGCATCTTCGCCTTTGGGAAGCTGCCGCTCGCCGATTCTCCCGCAGGCGAAGAAGCGGCTTCTTCGCACACAGAGCATTGTGGCGAGCGCAGGGAGCTCCTGAGAGCGGTTTGTGCCGAAAGAAGCCCGGGACCGGCACTTAGCTTCGGAGAGCTGCGTATCTGCGTCTTCTGCGTGTCTTGCCGCTCTACACTCAGCAAAAAGCTTTTCCAGCATATCTTGCAAGGAGAAACTCTGCCAGGAAAGAAAACATCCAAAATCTTGTTCTAAAGCTTGCACGGGGGTCTGCAAAGAGTTTGGCAAGAATGAAAGGTAGTTGTCCAAAACTCGTTCTTTTCCAATAGAATAACCATGGAAAAGGCAGGAGAGTGGTAAAGTACTGTTTTCTCTAAGTCTGAATGCTGCCCACACTGTGCCTGTGTACTGCAGCTTGCATCTTCGCCTTTGGGAAGCTGCCGCTCGCCGATTCTCCCGCAGGCGAAGAAGCGGCTTCTTCGCACACAGAGCATTGTGGCGAGCGCAGGGAGCTCCTGAGAGCGGTTTGTGCCGAAAGAAGCCCGGGACCGGCACTTAGCTTCGGAGAGCTGCGTATCTGCGTCTTCTGCGTGTCTTGCCGCTCTACACTCAGCAAAAAGCTTTTCCACCATATCTTGCAAGGAGAAACTCTGCCAGGAAAGAAAACATCCAAAATCTTGTTCTAAGGCTTGCACGGGGGTCTGCAAAGAGTTTTGCAAGAATGAATGGTAGTTGTCCAAAACTCGTTCTTTTCCAATAGAATAACCATGGAAAAGGCAGGAGAGTGGTAAAGTACTGTTTTCTCTAAGTCTGAAGGCTGCCCACACTGTGCCTGTGTGCTGCAGCTTGCATCTTCGCCTTTGGGAAGCTGCCGCTCGCCGATTCTCCCGCAGGCGAAGAAGCGGCTTCTTCGCACACAGAGCATTGTGGCGAGCGCAGGGAGCTCCTGAGAGCGGTTTGTGCCGAAAGAAGCCCGGGACCGGCACTTAGCTTCGGAGAGCTGCGTATCTGCGTCTTCTGCGTGTCTTGCCGCTCTACACTCAGCAAAAAGCTTTTCCACCATATTTTGCAAGGAGAAACTCTGCCAGGAAAGAAAACATCCAAAATCTGGTTCTAAAGCTTGCACGGGGGTCTGCAAAGAGTTTGGCAAGAATGAAAGGTAGTTGTCCAAAACTCGTTCTTTTCCAATAGACTAACCATGGAAAAGGCAGGAGAGTGGTAAAGTACTGTTTTCTCTAAGTCTGAAGGCTGCCCACACTGTGCCTGTGTGCTGCAGCTTGCATCTTCGCCTTTGGGAAGCTGCCGCTCGCCGATTCTCCCGGAGGCGAAGAAGCGGCTTCTTCGCACACACAGCATTGTGGCGAGCGCAGGGAGCTCCTGAGAGCGGTTTGTGCCGAAAGAAGCCCGGGACCGGCACTTAGCTTCGGAGAGCTGCGTATCTGCGTCTTCTGCGTGTCTTGCCGCTCTACACTCAGCAAAAAGCTTTTCCAGCATATCTTGCAAGGAGAAACTCTTCCAGGAAAGAAAACATCCAAAATCTTGTTCTAAAGCTTGCACGGGGGTCTGCAAAGAGTTTGGCAAGAATGAAAGGTAGTTGGCCAAAACTCGTTCTTTTCCAATAGACTAACCATGGAAAAGGCAGGAGAGTGGTAAAGTACTGTTTTCTCTAAGTCTGAATGCTGCCCACACTGTGCCTGTGTGCTGCAGCTTGCATCTTCGCCTTTGGGAAGCTGCCGCTCGCCGATTCTCCCGGAGGCGAAGAAGCGGCTTCTTCGCACACAGAGCATTGTGGCGAGCGCAGGGAGCTCCTGAGAGCGGTTTGTGCCGAAAGAAGCCCGGGACCGGCACTTAGCTTCGGAGAGCTGCGTATCTGCGTCTTCTGCGTGTCTTGCCGCTCTACACTCAGCCAAAAGCTTTTCCACCATATCTTGCAAGGAGAAACTCTGCCAGGAAAGAAAACATCCAAAATCTTGTTCTAAAGCTTGCACGGGGGTCTGCAAAGAGTTTGGCAAGAATGAAAGGTAGTTGTCCAAAACTCGTTCTTTTCCAATAGACTAACCATGGAAAAGGCAGGAGAGTGGTAAAGTACTGTTTTCTCTAAGTCTGAAGGCTGCCCACACTGTGCCTGTGTGCTGCAGCTTGCATCTTCGCCTTTGGGAAGCTGCCGCTCGCCGATTCTCCCGCAGGCGAAGAAGCGGCTTCTTCGCACACAGAGCATTGTGGCGAGCGCAGGGAGCTCCTGAGAGCGGTTTGTGCCGAAAGAAGCCCGGGACCGGCACTTAGCTTCGGAGAGCTGCGTATCTGCGTCTTCTGCGTGTCTTGCCGCTCTACACTCAGCAAAAAGCTTTTCCACCATATTTTGCAAGGAGAAACTCTGCCAGGAAAGAAAACATCCAAAATCTTGTTCTAAAGCTTGCACGGGGGTCTGCAAAGAGTTTGGCAAGAATGAAAGGTAGTTGTCCAAAACTCGTTCTTTTCCAATAGAATAACCATGGAAAAGGCAGGAGAGTGGTAAAGTACTGTTTTCTCTAAGTCTGAATGCTGCCCACACTGTGCCTGCGTGGTGTAGACTGCATCTTCGCCTTTGGGAAGCTGCCGCTCGCCGATTCTCCCGCAGGCGAAGAAGCGGCTTCTTCGCACACAGAGCATTGTGGCGAGCGCAGGGAGCTCCTGAGAGCGGTTTGTGCCGAAAGAAGCCCGGGACCGGCACTTAGCTTCGGAGAGCTGCGTATCTGCGTCTTCTGCGTGTCTTGCCGCTCTACACTCAGCAAAAAGCTTTTCCACCATATCTTGCAAGGAGAAACTCTGCCAGGAAAGAAAACATCCAAAATCTTGTTCTAAAGCTTGCACGGGGGTCTGCAAAGAGTTTGGCAAGAATGAAAGGTAGTTGTCCAAAACTCGTTCTTTTCCAATAGACTAACCATGGAAAAGGCAGGAGAGTGGTAAAGTACTGTTTTCTCTAAGTCTGAAGGCTGCCCACACTGTGCCTGTGTGCTGCAGCTTGCATCTTCGCCTTTGGGAAGCTGCCGCTCGCCGATTCTCCCGGAGGCGAAGAAGCGGCTTCTTCGCACACAGAGCATTGTGGCGAGCGCAGGGAGCTCCTGAGAGCGGTTTGTGCCGAAAGAAGCCCGGGACCGGCACTTAGCTTCGGAGAGCTGCGTATCTGCGTCTTCTGCGTGTCTTGCCGCTCTACACTCAGCAAAAAGCTTTTCCACCATATTTTGCAAGGAGAAACTCTGCCAGGAAAGAAAACATCCAAAATCTTGTTCTAAAGCTTGCACGGGGGTCTGCAAAGAGTTTGGCAAGAATGAAAGGTAGTTGTCCAAAACTCGTTCTTTTCCAATAGAATAACCATGGAAAAGGCAGGAGAGTGGTAAAGTACTGTTTTCTCTAAGTCTGAATGCTGCCCACACTGTGCCTGCGTGGTGTAGATTGCATCTTCGCCTTTGGGAAGCTGCCGCTCGCCGATTCTCCCGGAGGCGAAGAAGCGGCTTCTTCGCACACAGAGCATTGTGGCGAGCGCAGGGAGCTCCTGAGAGCGGTTTGTGCCGAAAGAAGCCCGGGACCGGCACTTAGCTTCGGAGAGCTGCGTATCTGCGTCTTCTGCGTGTCTTGCCGCTCTACACTCAGCAAAAAGCTTTTCCAGCATATCTTGCAAGGAGAAACTCTGCCAGGAAAGAAAACATCCAAAATCTTGTTCTAAAGCTTGCACGGGGGTCTGCAAAGAGTTTGGCAAGAATGAAAGGTAGTTGGCCAAAACTCGTTCTTTTCCAATAGAATAACCATGGAAAAGGCAGGAGAGTGGTAAAGTACTGTTTTCTCTAAGTCTGAATGCTGCCCACACTGTGCCTGTGTACTGCAGCTTGCATCTTCGCCTTTGGGAAGCTGCCGCTCGCCGATTCTCCCGCAGGCGAAGAAGCGGCTTCTTCGCACACACAGCATTGTGGCGAGCGCAGGGAGCTCCTGAGAGCGGTTTGTGCCGAAAGAAGCCCGGGACCGGCACTTAGCTTCGGAGAGCTGCGTATCTGCGTCTTCTGCGTGTCTTGCCGCTCTACACTCAGCAAAAAGCTTTTCCAGCATATCTTGCAAGGAGAAACTCTGCCAGGAAAGAAAACATCCAAAATCGTGTTCTAAAGCTTGCTCGGGGGTCTGCAAAGAGTTTGGCAAGAATGAAAGGTAGTTGTCCAAAACTCGTTCTTTTCCAATAGAATAACCATGGAAAAGGCAGGAGAGTGGTAAAGTACTGTTTTCTCTAAGTCTGAATGCTGCCCACACTGTGCCTGCGTGGTGTAGATTGCATCTTCGCCTTTGGGAAGCTGCCGCTCGCCGATTCTCCCGCAGGCGAAGAAGCGGCTTCTTCGCACACAGAGCATTGTGGCGAGCGCAGGGAGCTCCTGAGAGCGGTTTGTGCCGAAAGAAGCCCGGGACAGGCACTTAGCTTCGGAGAGCTGCGTATCTGCGTCTTCTGCGTGTCTTGCCGCTCTACACTCAGCAAAAAGCTTTTCCAGCATATCTTGCAAGGAGAAACTCTGCCAGGAAAGAAAACATCCAAAATCTTGTTCTAAGGCTTGCACGGGGGTCTGCAAAGAGTTTGGCAAGAATGAAAGGTAGTTGTCCAAAACTCGTTCTTTTCCAATAGAATAACCATGGAAAAGGCAGGAGAGTGGTAAAGTACTGTTTTCTCTAAGTCTGAAGGCTGCCCACACTGTGCCTGTGTGCTGCAGCTTGCATCTTCGCCTTTGGGAAGCTGCCGCTCGCCGATTCTCCCGGAGGCGAAGAAGCGGCTTCTTCGCACACAGAGCATTGTGGCGAGCGCAGGGAGCTCCTGAGAGCGGTTTGTGCCGAAAGAAGCCCGGGACCGGCACTTAGCTTCGGAGAGCTGCGTATCTGCGTCTTCTGCGTGTCTTGCCGCTCTACACTCAGCAAAAAGCTTTTCCACCATATTTTGCAAGGAGAAACTCTGCCAGGAAAGAAAACATCCAAAATCTGGTTCTAAAGCTTGCACGGGGGTCTGCAAAGAGTTTGGCAAGAATGAAAGGTAGTTGTCCAAAACTCGTTCTTTTCCAATAGACTAACCATGGAAAAGGCAGGAGAGTGGTAAAGTACTGTTTTCTCTAAGTCTGAATGCTGCCCACACTGTGCCTGTGTGCTGCAGCTTGCATCTTCGCCTTTGGGAAGCTGCCGCTCGCCGATTCTCCCGGAGGCGAAGAAGCGGCTTCTTCGCACACACAGCATTGTGGCGAGCGCAGGGAGCTCCTGAGAGCGGTTTGTGCCGAAAGAAGCCCGGGACCGGCACTTAGCTTCGGAGAGCTGCGTATCTGCGTCTTCTGCGTGTCTTGCCGCTCTACACTCAGCAAAAAGCTTTTCCACCATATTTTGCAAGGAGAAACTCTGCCAGGAAAGAAAACATCCAAAATCTTGTTCTAAAGCTTGCACGGGGGTCTGCAAAGAGTTTGGCAAGAATGAAAGGTAGTTGTCCAAAACTCGTTCTTTTCCAATAGAATAACCATGGAAAAGGCAGGAGAGTGGTAAAGTACTGTTTTCTCTAAGTCTGAAGGCTGCCCACACTGTGCCTGTGTGCTGCAGCTTGCATCTTCGCCTTTGGGAAGCTTCCGCTCGCCGATTCTCCCGGAGGCGAAGAAGCGGCTTCTTCGCACACAGAGCATTGTGGCGAGCGCAGGGAGCTCCTGAGAGCGGTTTGTGCCGAAAGAAGCCCGGGACAGGCACTTAGCTTCGGAGAGCTGCGTATCTGCGTCTTCTGCGTGTCTTGCCGCTCTACACTCAGCAAAAAGCTTTTCCACCATATCTTGCAAGGAGAAACTCTGCCAGGAAAGAAAACATCCAAAATCTTGTTCTAAAGCTTGCACGGGGGTCTGCAAAGAGTTTGGCAAGAATGAAAGGTAGTTGTCCAAAACTCGTTCTTTTCCAATAGACTAACCATGGAAAAGGCAGGAGAGTGGTAAAGTACTGTTTTCTCTAAGTCTGAAGGCTGCCCACACTGTGCCTGTGTGCTGCAGCTTGCATCTTCGCCTTTGGGAAGCTGCCGCTCGCCGATTCTCCCGGAGGCGAAGAAGCGGCTTCTTCGCACACACAGCATTGTGGCGAGCGCAGGGAGCTCCTGAGAGCGGTTTGTGCCGAAAGAAGCCCGGGACCGGCACTTAGCTTCGGAGAGCTGCGTATCTGCGTCTTCTGCGTGTCTTGCCGCTCTACACTCAGCAAAAAGCTTTTCCACCATATCTTGCAAGGAGAAACTCTGCCAGGAAAGGAAACATCCAAAATCTTGTTCTAAAGCTTGCACGGGGGTCTGCAAAGAGTTTGGCAAGAATGAAAGGTAGTTGTCCAAAACTCGTTCTTTTCCAATAGACTAACCATGGAAAAGGCAGGAGAGTGGTAAAGTACTGTTTTCTCTAAGTCTGAAGGCTGCCCACACTGTGCCTGTGTGCTGCAGCTTGCATCTTCGCCTTTGGGAAGCTGCCGCTCGCCGATTCTCCCGGAGGCGAAGAAGCGGCTTCTTCGCACACAGAGCATTGTGGCGAGCGCAGGGAGCTCCTGAGAGCGGTTTGTGCCGAAAGAAGCCCGGGACCGGCACTTAGCTTCGGAGAGCTGCGTATCTGCGTCTTCTGCGTGTCTTGCCGCTCTACACTCAGCAAAAAGCTTTTCCACCATATTTTGCAAGGAGAAACTCTGCCAGGAAAGAAAACATCCAAAATCTTGTTCTAAAGCTTGCACGGGGGTCTGCAAAGAGTTTGGCAAGAATGAAAGGTAGTTGTCCAAAACTCGTTCTTTTCCAATAGAATAACCATGGAAAAGGCAGGAGAGTGGTAAAGTACTGTTTTCTCGAAGTCTGAAGGCTGCCCACACTGTGCCTGTGTGCTGCAGCTTGCATCTTCGCCTTTGGGAAGCTGCCGCTCGCCGATTCTCCCGGAGGCGAAGAAGCGGCTTCTTCGCACACAGAGCATTGTGGCGAGCGCAGGGAGCTCCTGAGAGCGGTTTGTGCCGAAAGAAGCCCGGGACCGGCACTTAGCTTCGGAGAGCTGCGTATCTGCGTCTTCTGCGTGTCTTGCCGCTCTACACTCAGCAAAAAGCTTTTCCACCATATTTTGCAAGGAGAAACTCTGCCAGGAAAGAAAACATCCAAAATCTTGTTCTAAAGCTTGCACGGGGGTCTGCAAAGAGTTTGGCAAGAATGAAAGGTAGTTGTCCAAAACTCGTTCTTTTCCAATAGAATAACCATGGAAAAGGCAGGAGAGTGGTAAAGTACTGTTTTCTCTAAGTCTGAATGCTGCCCACACTGTGCCTGCGTGGTGTAGATTGCATCTTCGCCTTTGGGAAGCTGCCGCTCGCCGATTCTCCCGGAGGCGAAGAAGCGGCTTCTTCGCACACAGAGCATTGTGGCGAGCGCAGGGAGCTCCTGAGAGCGGTTTGTGCCGAAAGAAGCCCGGGACCGGCACTTAGCTTCGGAGAGCTGCGTATCTGCGTCTTCTGCGTGTCTTGCCGCTCTACACTCAGCAAAAAGCTTTTCCAGCATATCTTGCAAGGAGAAACTCTGCCAGGAAAGAAAACATCCAAAATCTTGTTCTAAAGCTTGCACGGGGGTCTGCAAAGAGTTTGGCAAGAATGAAAGGTAGTTGGCCAAAACTCGTTCTTTTCCAATAGACTAACCATGGAAAAGGCAGGAGAGTGGTAAAGTACTGTTTTCTCTAAGTCTGAATGCTGCCCACACTGTGCCTGTGTACTGCAGCTTGCATCTTCGCCTTTGGGAAGCTGCCGCTCGCCGATTCTCCCGCAGGCGAAGAAGCGGCTTCTTCGCACACACAGCATTGTGGCGAGCGCAGGGAGCTCCTGAGAGCGGTTTGTGCCGAAAGAAGCCCGGGACCGGCACTTAGCTTCGGAGAGCTGCGTATCTGCGTCTTCTGCGTGTCTTGCCGCTCTACACTCAGCAAAAAGCTTTTCCAGCATATCTTGCAAGGAGAAACTCTGCCAGGAAAGAAAACATCCAAAATCGTGTTCTAAAGCTTGCTCGGGGGTCTGCAAAGAGTTTGGCAAGAATGAAAGGTAGTTGTCCAAAACTCGTTCTTTTCCAATAGAATAACCATGGAAAAGGCAGGAGAGTGGTAAAGTACTGTTTTCTCTAAGTCTGAATGCTGCCCACACTGTGCCTGCGTGGTGTAGATTGCATCTTCGCCTTTGGGAAGCTGCCGCTCGCCGATTCTCCCGCAGGCGAAGAAGCGGCTTCTTCGCACACAGAGCATTGTGGCGAGCGCAGGGAGCTCCTGAGAGCGGTTTGTGCCGAAAGAAGCCCGGGACAGGCACTTAGCTTCGGAGAGCTGCGTATCTGCGTCTTCTGCGTGTCTTGCCGCTCTACACTCAGCAAAAAGCTTTTCCAGCATATCTTGCAAGGAGAAACTCTGCCAGGAAAGAAAACATCCAAAATCTTGTTCTAAGGCTTGCACGGGGGTCTGCAAAGAGTTTGGCAAGAATGAAAGGTAGTTGTCCAAAACTCGTTCTTTTCCAATAGAATAACCATGGAAAAGGCAGGAGAGTGGTAAAGTACTGTTTTCTCTAAGTCTGAAGGCTGCCCACACTGTGCCTGTGTGCTGCAGCTTGCATCTTCGCCTTTGGGAAGCTGCCGCTCGCCGATTCTCCCGGAGGCGAAGAAGCGGCTTCTTCGCACACAGAGCATTGTGGCGAGCGCAGGGAGCTCCTGAGAGCGGTTTGTGCCGAAAGAAGCCCGGGACCGGCACTTAGCTTCGGAGAGCTGCGTATCTGCGTCTTCTGCGTGTCTTGCCGCTCTACACTCAGCAAAAAGCTTTTCCACCATATTTTGCAAGGAGAAACTCTGCCAGGAAAGAAAACATCCAAAATCTGGTTCTAAAGCTTGCACGGGGGTCTGCAAAGAGTTTGGCAAGAATGAAAGGTAGTTGTCCAAAACTCGTTCTTTTCCAATAGACTAACCATGGAAAAGGCAGGAGAGTGGTAAAGTACTGTTTTCTCTAAGTCTGAATGCTGCCCACACTGTGCCTGTGTGCTGCAGCTTGCATCTTCGCCTTTGGGAAGCTGCCGCTCGCCGATTCTCCCGGAGGCGAAGAAGCGGCTTCTTCGCACACACAGCATTGTGGCGAGCGCAGGGAGCTCCTGAGAGCGGTTTGTGCCGAAAGAAGCCCGGGACCGGCACTTAGCTTCGGAGAGCTGCGTATCTGCGTCTTCTGCGTGTCTTGCCGCTCTACACTCAGCAAAAAGCTTTTCCACCATATTTTGCAAGGAGAAACTCTGCCAGGAAAGAAAACATCCAAAATCTTGTTCTAAAGCTTGCACGGGGGTCTGCAAAGAGTTTGGCAAGAATGAAAGGTAGTTGTCCAAAACTCGTTCTTTTCCAATAGAATAACCATGGAAAAGGCAGGAGAGTGGTAAAGTACTGTTTTCTCTAAGTCTGAAGGCTGCCCACACTGTGCCTGTGTGCTGCAGCTTGCATCTTCGCCTTTGGGAAGCTTCCGCTCGCCGATTCTCCCGGAGGCGAAGAAGCGGCTTCTTCGCACACAGAGCATTGTGGCGAGCGCAGGGAGCTCCTGAGAGCGGTTTGTGCCGAAAGAAGCCCGGGACAGGCACTTAGCTTCGGAGAGCTGCGTATCTGCGTCTTCTGCGTGTCTTGCCGCTCTACACTCAGCAAAAAGCTTTTCCACCATATCTTGCAAGGAGAAACTCTGCCAGGAAAGAAAACATCCAAAATCTTGTTCTAAAGCTTGCACGGGGGTCTGCAAAGAGTTTGGCAAGAATGAAAGGTAGTTGTCCAAAACTCGTTCTTTTCCAATAGACTAACCATGGAAAAGGCAGGAGAGTGGTAAAGTACTGTTTTCTCTAAGTCTGAAGGCTGCCCACACTGTGCCTGTGTGCTGCAGCTTGCATCTTCGCCTTTGGGAAGCTGCCGCTCGCCGATTCTCCCGGAGGCGAAGAAGCGGCTTCTTCGCACACACAGCATTGTGGCGAGCGCAGGGAGCTCCTGAGAGCGGTTTGTGCCGAAAGAAGCCCGGGACCGGCACTTAGCTTCGGAGAGCTGCGTATCTGCGTCTTCTGCGTGTCTTGCCGCTCTACACTCAGCCAAAAGCTTTTCCACCATATCTTGCAAGGAGAAACTCTGCCAGGAAAGAAAACATCCAAAATCTTGTTCTAAAGCTTGCACGGGGGTCTGCAAAGAGTTTGGCAAGAATGAAAGGTAGTTGTCCAAAACTCGTTCTTTTCCAATAGAATAACCATGGAAAAGGCAGGAGAGTGGTAAAGTACTGTTTTCTCTAAGTCTGAAGGCTGCCCACACTGTGCCTGTGTGCTGCAGCTTGCATCTTCGCCTTTGGGAAGCTGCCGCTCGCCGATTCTCCCGGAGGCGAAGAAGCGGCTTCTTCGCACACAGAGCATTGTGGCGAGCGCAGGGAGCTCCTGAGAGCGGTTTGTGCCGAAAGAAGCCCGGGACCGGCACTTAGCTTCGGAGAGCTGCGTATCTGCGTCTTCTGCGTGTCTTGCCGCTCTACACTCAGCCAAAAGCTTTTCCACCATATCTTGCAAGGAGAAACTCTGCCAGGAAAGAAAACATCCAAAATCTTGTTCTAAAGCTTGCACGGGGGTCTGCAAAGAGTTTGGCAAGAATGAAAGGTAGTTGTCCAAAACTCGTTCTTTTCCAATAGACTAACCATGGAAAAGGCAGGAGAGTGGTAAAGTACTGTTTTCTCTAAGTCTGAAGGCTGCCCACACTGTGCCTGTGTGCTGCAGCTTGCATCTTCGCCTTTGGGAAGCTGCCGCTCGCCGATTCTCCCGCAGGCGAAGAAGCGGCTTCTTCGCACACAGAGCATTGTGGCGAGCGCAGGGAGCTCCTGAGAGCGGTTTGTGCCGAAAGAAGCCCGGGACCGGCACTTAGCTTCGGAGAGCTGCGTATCTGCGTCTTCTGCGTGTCTTGCCGCTCTACACTCAGCAAAAAGCTTTTCCACCATATTTTGCAAGGAGAAACTCTGCCAGGAAAGAAAACATCCAAAATCTTGTTCTAAAGCTTGCACGGGGGTCTGCAAAGAGTTTGGCAAGAATGAAAGGTAGTTGTCCAAAACTCGTTCTTTTCCAATAGAATAACCATGGAAAAGGCAGGAGAGTGGTAAAGTACTGTTTTCTCTAAGTCTGAAGGCTGCCCACACTGTGCCTGCGTGGTGTAGATTGCATCTTCGCCTTTGGGAAGCTGCCGCTCGCCGATTCTCCCGCAGGCGAAGAAGCGGCTTCTTCGCACACAGAGCATTGTGGCGAGCGCAGGGAGCTCCTGAGAGCGGTTTGTGCCGAAAGAAGCCCGGGACCGGCACTTAGCTTCGGAGAGCTGCGTATCTGCGTCTTCTGCGTGTCTTGCCGCTCTACACTCAGCAAAAAGCTTTTCCACCATATTTTGCAAGGAGAAACTCTGCCAGGAAAGAAAACATCCAAAATCTTGTTCTAAAGCTTGCACGGGGGTCTGCAAAGAGTTTGGCAAGAATGAAAGGTAGTTGTCCAAAACTCGTTCTTTTCCAATAGACTAACCATGGAAAAGGCAGGAGAGTGGTAAAGTACTGTTTTCTCTAAGTCTGAATGCTGCCCACACTGTGCCTGTGTGCTGCAGCTTGCATCTTCGCCTTTGGGAAGCTGCCGCTCGCCGATTCTCCCGGAGGCGAAGAAGCGGCTTCTTCGCACACAGAGCATTGTGGCGAGCGCAGGGAGCTCCTGAGAGCGGTTTGTGCCGAAAGAAGCCCGGGACCGGCACTTAGCTTCGGAGAGCTGCGTATCTGCGTCTTCTGCGTGTCTTGCCGCTCTACACTCAGCAAAAAGCTTTTCCACCATATTTTGCAAGGAGAAACTCTGCCAGGAAAGAAAACATCCAAAATCTTGTTCTAAAGCTTGCACGGGGGTCTGCAAAGAGTTTGGCAAGAATGAAAGGTAGTTGTCCAAAACTCGTTCTTTTCCAATAGAATAACCATGGAAAAGGCAGGAGAGTGGTAAAGTACTGTTTTCTCTAAGTCTGAAGGCTGCCCACACTGTGCCTGCGTGGTGTAGATTGCATCTTCGCCTTTGGGAAGCTGCCGCTCGCCGATTCTCCCGCAGGCGAAGAAGCGGCTTCTTCGCACACAGAGCATTGTGGCGAGCGCAGGGAGCTCCTGAGAGCGGTTTGTGCCGAAAGAAGCCCGGGACCGGCACTTAGCTTCGGAGAGCTGCGTATCTGCGTCTTCTGCGTGTCTTGCCGCTCTACACTCAGCAAAAAGCTTTTCCACCATATTTTGCAAGGAGAAACTCTGCCAGGAAAGAAAACATCCAAAATCTTGTTCTAAAGCTTGCACGGGGGTCTGCAAAGAGTTTGGCAAGAATGAAAGGTAGTTGTCCAAAACTCGTTCTTTTCCAATAGAATAACCATGGAAAAGGCAGGAGAGTGGTAAAGTACTGTTTTCTCTAAGTCTGAAGGCTGCCCACACTGTGCCTGCGTGCTGCAGCTTGCATCTTCGCCTTTGGGAAGCTGCCGCTCGCCGATTCTCCCGGAGGCGAAGAAGCG
The DNA here is from genome assembly GCF_037042795.1 of Molothrus aeneus. NCBI lineage: Eukaryota > Metazoa > Chordata > Aves > Passeriformes > Icteridae > Molothrus > Molothrus aeneus. Next base: position 47,249 of record NW_027098815.1, read on the forward strand.
GCTTCTTCGCACACAGAGCATTGTGGCGAGCGCAGGGAGCTCCTGAGAGCGGTTTGTGCCGAAAGAAGCCCGGGACCGGCACTTAGCTTCGGAGAGCTGCGTATCTGCGTCTTCTGCGTGTCTTGCCGCTCTACACTCAGCAAAAAGCTTTTCCACCATATTTTGCAAGGAGAAACTCTGCCAGGAAAGAAAACATCCAAAATCTTGTTCTAAAGCTTGCACGGGGGTCTGCAAAGAGTTTGGCAAGAATGAAAGGTAGTTGTCCAAAACTCGTTCTTTTCCAATAGACTAACCGTGGAAAAGGCAGGAGAGTGGTAAAGTACTGTTTTCTCTAAGTCTGAAGGCTGCCCACACTGTGCCTGTGTGCTGCAGCTTGCATCTTCGCCTTTGGGAAGCTGCCGCTCGCCGATTCTCCCGGAGGCGAAGAAGCGGCTTCTTCGCACACACAGCATTGTGGCGAGCGCAGGGAGCTCCTGAGAGCGGTTTGTGCCGAAAGAAGCCCGGGACCGGCACTTAGCTTCGGAGAGCTGCGTATCTGCGTCTTCTGCGTGTCTTGCCGCTCTACACTCAGCAAAAAGCTTTTCCACCATATCTTGCAAGGAGAAACTCAGCCAGGAAAGGAAACATCCAAAATCTTGTTCTAAAGCTTGCACGGGGGTCTGCAAAGAGTTTGGCAAGAATGAAAGGTAGTTGTCCAAAACTCGTTCTTTTCCAATAGACTAACCATGGAAAAGGCAGGAGAGTGGTAAAGTACTGTTTTCTCTAAGTCTGAAGGCTGCCCACACTGTGCCTGTGTGCTGCAGCTTGCATCTTCGCCTTTGGGAAGCTGCGGCTCGCCGATTCTCCCGGAGGCGAAGAAGCGGCTTCTTCGCACACAGAGCATTGTGGCGAGCGCAGGGAGCTCCTGAGAGCGGTTTGTGCCGAAAGAAGCCCGGGACCGGCACTTAGCTTCGGAGAGCTGCGTATCTGCGTCTTCTGCGTGTCTTGCCGCTCTACACTCAGCAAAAAGCTTTTCCACCATATTTTGCAAGGAGAAACTCTGCCAGGAAAGAAAACATCCAAAATCTTGTTCTAAAGCTTGCACGGGGGTCTGCAAAGAGTTTGGCAAGAATGAAAGGTAGTTGTCCAAAACTCGTTCTTTTCCAATAGAATAACCATGGAAAAGGCAGGAGAGTGGTAAAGTACTGTTTTCTCTAAGTCTGAAGGCTGCCCACACTGTGCCTGTGTGCTGCAGCTTGCATCTTCGCCTTTGGGAAGCTGCCGCTCGCCGATTCTCCCGCAGGCGAAGAAGCGGCTTCTTCGCACACAGAGCATTGTGGCGAGCGCAGGGAGCTCCTGAGAGCGGTTTGTGCCGAAAGAAGCCCGGGACCGGCACTTAGCTTCGGAGAGCTGCGTATCTGCGTCTTCTGCGTGTCTTGCCGCTCTACACTCAGCAAAAAGCTTTTCCACCATATTTTGCAAGGAGAAACTCTGCCAGGAAAGAAAACATCCAAAATCTTGTTCTAAAGCTTGCACGGGGGTCTGCAAAGAGTTTGGCAAGAATGAAAGGTAGTTGTCCAAAACTCGTTCTTTTCCAATAGAATAACCATGGAAAAGGCAGGAGAGTGGTAAAGTACTGTTTTCTCTAAGTCTGAATGCTGCCCACACTGTGCCTGTGTACTGCAGCTTGCATCTTCGCCTTTGGGAAGCTGCCGCTCGCCGATTCTCCCGGAGGCGAAGAAGCGGCTTCTTCGCACACAGAGCATTGTGGCGAGCGCAGGGAGCTCCTGAGAGCGGTTTGTGCCGAAAGAAGCCCGGGACCGGCACTTAGCTTCGGAGAGCTGCGTATCTGCGTCTTCTGCGTGTCTTGCCGCTCTACACTCAGCAAAAAGCTTTTCCAGCATATCTTGCAAGGAGAAACTCTGCCAGGAAAGAAAACATCCAAAATCTTGTTCTAAAGCTTGCACGGGGGTCTGCAAAGAGTTTGGCAAGAATGAAAGGTAGTTGTCCAAAACTCGTTCTTTTCCAATAGACTAACCATGGAAAAGGCAGGAGAGTGGTAAAGTACTGTTTTCTCTAAGTCTGAAGGCTGCCCACACTGTGCCTGTGTACTGCAGCTTGCATCTTCGCCTTTGGGAAGCTGCCGCTCGCCGATTCTCCCGGAGGCGAAGAAGCGGCTTCTTCGCACACAGAGCATTGTGGCGAGCGCAGGGAGCTCCTGAGAGCGGTTTGTGCCGAAAGAAGCCCGGGACCGGCACTTAGCTTCGGAGAGCTGCGTATCTGCGTCTTCTGCGTGTCTTGCCGCTCTACACTCAGCCAAAAGCTTTTCCACCATATCTTGCAAGGAGAAACTCTGCCAGGAAAGAAAACATCCAAAATCTTGTTCTAAAGCTTGCACGGGGGTCTGCAAAGAGTTTGGCAAGAATGAAAGGTAGTTGTCCAAAACTCGTTCTTTTCCAATAGAATAACCATGGAAAAGGCAGGAGAGTGGTAAAGTACTGTTTTCTCTAAGTCTGAAGGCTGCCCACACTGTGCCTGTGTGCTGCAGCTTGCATCTTCGCCTTTGGGAAGCTGCCGCTCGCCGATTCTCCCGCAGGCGAAGAAGCGGCTTCTTCGCACACAAAGCATTGTGGCGAGCGCAGGGAGCTCCTGAGAGCGGTTTGTGCCGAAAGAAGCCCGGGACCGGCACTTAGCTTCGGAGAGCTGCGTATCTGCGTCTTCTGCGTGTCTTGCCGCTCTACACTCAGCAAAAAGCTTTTCCACCATATCTTGCAAGGAGAAACTCTGCCAGGAAAGAAAACATCCAAAATCTTGTTCTAAAGCTTGCACGGGGGTCTGCAAAGAGTTTGGCAAGAATGAAAGGTAGTTGTCCAAAACTCGTTCTTTTCCAATAGACTAACCATGGAAAAGGCAGGAGAGTGGTAAAGTACTGTTTTCTCTAAGTCTGAATGCTGCCCACACTGTGCCTGCGTGGTGTAGATTGCATCTTCGCCTTTGGGAAGCTGCCGCTCGCCGATTCTCCCGCAGGCGAAGAAGCGGCTTCTTCGCACACAGAGCATTGTGGCGAGCGCAGGGAGCTCCTGAGAGCGGTTTGTGCCGAAAGAAGCCCGGGACCGGCACTTAGCTTCGGAGAGCTGCGTATCTGCGTCTTCTGCGTGTCTTGCCGCTCTACACTCAGCAAAAAGCTTTTCCAGCATATCTTGCAAGGAGAAACTCTGCCAGGAAAGAAAACATCCAAAATCTTGTTCTAAAGCTTGCACGGGGGTCTGCAAAGAGTTTGGCAAGAATGAAAGGTAGTTGGCCAAAACTCGTTCTTTTCCAATAGACTAACCATGGAAAAGGCAGGAGAGTGGTAAAGTACTGTTTTCTCTAAGTCTGAAGGCTGCCCACACTGTGCCTGTGTGCTGCAGCTTGCATCTTCGCCTTTGGGAAGCTGCCGCTCGCCGATTCTCCCGGAGGCGAAGAAGCGGCTTCTTCGCACACAGAGCATTGTGGCGAGCGCAGGGAGCTCCTGAGAGCGGTTTGTGCCGAAAGAAGCCCGGGACCGGCACTTAGCTTCGGAGAGCTGCGTATCTGCGTCTTCTGCGTGTCTTGCCGCTCTACACTCAGCCAAAAGCTTTTCCACCATATCTTGCAAGGAGAAACTCTGCCAGGAAAGAAAACATCCAAAATCTTGTTCTAAAGCTTGCACGGGGGTCTGCAAAGAGTTTGGCAAGAATGAAAGGTAGTTGTCCAAAACTCGTTCTTTTCCAATAGACTAACCATGGAAAAGGCAGGAGAGTGGTAAAGTACTGTTTTCTCGAAGTCTGAAGGCTGCCCACACTGTGCCTGTGTGCTGCAGCTTGCATCTTCGCCTTTGGGAAGCTGCCGCTCGCCGATTCTCCCGGAGGCGAAGAAGCGGCTTCTTCGCACACAGAGCATTGTGGCGAGCGCAGGGAGCTCCTGAGAGCGGTTTGTGCCGAAAGAAGCCCGGGACCGGCACTTAGCTTCGGAGAGCTGCGTATCTGCGTCTTCTGCGTGTCTTGCCGCTCTACACTCAGCAAAAAGCTTTTCCACCATATCTTGCAAGGAGAAACTCTGCCAGGAAAGAAAACATCCAAAATCTTGTTCTAAAGCTTGCACGGGGGTCTGCAAAGAGTTTGGCAAGAATGAAAGGTAGTTGTCCAAAACTCGTTCTTTTCCACTAGAATAACCATGGAAAAGGCAGGAGAGTGGTAAAGTACTGTTTTCTCTAAGTCTGAATGCTGCCCACACTGTGCCTGCGTGGTGTAGATTGCATCTTCGCCTTTGGGAAGCTGCCGCTCGCCGATTCTCCCGCAGGCGAAGAAGCGGCTTCTTCGCACACAGAGCATTGTGGCGAGCGCAGGGAGCTCCTGAGAGCGGTTTGTGCCGAAAGAAGCCCGGGACAGGCACTTAGCTTCGGAGAGCTGCGTATCTGCGTCTTCTGCGTGTCTTGCCGCTCTACACTCAGCAAAAAGCTTTTCCAGCATATCTTGCAAGGAGAAACTCTGCCAGGAAAGAAAACATCCAAAATCTTGTTCTAAAGCTTGCACGGGGGTCTGCAAAGAGTTTGGCAAGAATGAAAGGTAGTTGTCCAAAACTCGTTCTTTTCCAATAGAATAACCATGGAAAAGGCAGGAGAGTGGTAAAGTACTGTTTTCTCTAAGTCTGAATGCTGCCCACACTGTGCCTGTGTACTGCAGCTTGCATCTTCGCCTTTGGGAAGCTGCCGCTCGCCGATTCTCCCGCAGGCGAAGAAGCGGCTTCTTCGCACACACAGCATTGTGGCGAGCGCAGGGAGCTCCTGAGAGCGGTTTGTGCCGGAAGAAGCCCGGGACCGGCACTTAGCTTCGGAGAGCTGCGTATCTGCGTCTTCTGCGTGTCTTGCCGCTCTACACTCAGCAAAAAGCTTTTCCACCATATCTTGCAAGGAGAAACTCTGCCAGGAAAGAAAACATCCAAAATCTTGTTCTAAAGCTTGCACGGGGGTCTGCAAAGAGTTTGGCAAGAATGAAAGGTAGTTGTCCAAAACTCGTTCTTTTCCAATAGAATAACCATGGAAAAGGCAGGAGAGTGGTAAAGTACTGTTTTCTCTAAGTCTGAATGCTGCCCACACTGTGCCTGCGTGGTGTAGATTGCATCTTCGCCTTTGGGAAGCTGCCGCTCGCCGATTCTCCCGCAGGCGAAGAAGCGGCTTCTTCGCACACAGAGCATTGTGGCGAGCGCAGGGAGCTGCTGAGAGCGGTTTGTGCCGAAAGAAGCCCGGGACCGGCACTTAGCTTCGGAGAGCTGCGTATCTGCGTCTTCTGCGTGTCTTGCCGCTCTACACTCAGCAAAAAGCTTTTCCACCATATCTTGCAAGGAGAAACTCTGCCAGGAAAGAAAACATCCAAAATCTTGTTCTAAAGCTTGCACGGGGGTCTGCAAAGAGTTTGGCAAGAATGAAAGGTAGTTGGCCAAAACTCGTTCTTTTCCAATAGACTAACCATGGAAAAGGCAGGAGAGTGGTAAAGTACTGTTTTCTCTAAGTCTGAATGCTGCCCACACTGTGCCTGTGTACTGCAGCTTGCATCTTCGCCTTTGGGAAGCTGCCGCTCGCCGATTCTCCCGCAGGCGAAGAAGCGGCTTCTTCGCACACACAGCATTGTGGCGAGCGCAGGGAGCTCCTGAGAGCGGTTTGTGCCGAAAGAAGCCCGGGACCGGCACTTAGCTTCGGAGAGCTGCGTATCTGCGTCTTCTGCGTGTCTTGCCGCTCTACACTCAGCAAAAAGCTTTTCCACCATATTTTGCAAGGAGAAACTCTGCCAGGAAAGAAAACATCCAAAATCTTGTTCTAAAGCTTGCACGGGGGTCTGCAAAGAGTTTGGCAAGAATGAAAGGTAGTTGTCCAAAACTCGTTCTTTTCCAATAGAATAACCATGGAAAAGGCAGGAGAGTGGTAAAGTACTGTTTTCTCTAAGTCTGAAGGCTGCCCACACTGTGCCTGTGTGCTGCAGCTTGCATCTTCGCCTTTGGGAAGCTGCCGCTCGCCGATTCTCCCGGAGGCGAAGAAGCGGCTTCTTCGCACACAGAGCATTGTGGCGAGCGCAGGGAGCTCCTGAGAGCGGTTTGTGCCGAAAGAAGCCCGGGACCGGCACTTAGCTTCGGAGAGCTGCGTATCTGCGTCTTCTGCGTGTCTTGCCGCTCTACACTCAGCAAAAAGCTTTTCCACCATATCTTGCAAGGAGAAACTCTGCCAGGAAAGAAAACATCCAAAATCTTGTTCTAAGGCTTGCACGGGGGTCTGCAAAGAGTTTGGCAAGAATGAAAGGTAGTTGTCCAAAACTCGTTCTTTTCCAATAGACTAACCATGGAAAAGGCAGGAGAGTGGTAAAGTACTGTTTTCTCTAAGTCTGAAGGCTGCCCACACTGTGCCTGTGTGCTGCAGCTTGCATCTTCGCCTTTGGGAAGCTGCCGCTCGCCGATTCTCCCGGAGGCGAAGAAGCGGCTTCTTCGCACACAGAGCATTGTGGCGAGCGCAGGGAGCTCCTGAGAGCGGTTTGTGCCGAAAGAAGCCCGGGACCGGCACTTAGCTTCGGAGAGCTGCGTATCGGCGTCTTCTGCGTGTCTTGCCGCTCTACACTCAGCAAAAAGCTTTTCCACCATATCTTGCAAGGAGAAACTCTGCCAGGAAAGAAAACATCCAAAATCTTGTTCTAAAGCTTGCACGGGGGTCTGCAAAGAGTTTGGCAAGAATGAAAGGTAGTTGTCCAAAACTCGTTCTTTTCCAATAGAATAACCATGGAAAAGGCAGGAGAGTGGTAAAGTACTGTTTTCTCTAAGTCTGAAGGCTGCCCACACTGTGCCTGTGTGCTGCAGCTTGCATCTTCGCCTTTGGGAAGCTGCCGCTCGCCGATTCTCCCGGAGGCGAAGAAGCGGCTTCTTCGCACACACAGCATTGTGGCGAGCGCAGGGAGCTCCTGAGAGCGGTTTGTGCCGAAAGAAGCCCGGGACCGGCACTTAGCTTCGGAGAGCTGCGTATCTGCGTCTTCTGCGTGTCTTGCCGCTCTACACTCAGCAAAAAGCTTTTCCACCATATCTTGCAAGGAGAAACTCTGCCAGGAAAGGAAACATCCAAAATCTTGTTCTAAAGCTTGCACGGGGGTCTGCAAAGAGTTTGGCAAGAATGAAAGGTAGTTGTCCAAAACTCGTTCTTTTCCAATAGACTAACCATGGAAAAGGCAGGAGAGTGGTAAAGTACTGTTTTCTCTAAGTCTGAAGGCTGCCCACACTGTGCCTGTGTGCTGCAGCTTGCATCTTCGCCTTTGGGAAGCTGCCGCTCGCCGATTCTCCCGGAGGCGAAGAAGCGGCTTCTTCGCACACAGAGCATTGTGGCGAGCGCAGGGAGCTCCTGAGAGCGGTTTGTGCCGAAAGAAGCCCGGGACCGGCACTTAGCTTCGGAGAGCTGCGTATCTGCGTCTTCTGCGTGTCTTGCCGCTCTACACTCAGCAAAAAGCTTTTCCACCATATTTTGCAAGGAGAAACTCTGCCAGGAAAGAAAACATCCAAAATCTTGTTCTAAAGCTTGCACGGGGGTCTGCAAAGAGTTTGGCAAGAATGAAAGGTAGTTGTCCAAAACTCGTTCTTTTCCAATAGAATAACCATGGAAAAGGCAGGAGAGTGGTAAAGTACTGTTTTCTCGAAGTCTGAAGGCTGCCCACACTGTGCCTGTGTGCTGCAGCTTGCATCTTCGCCTTTGGGAAGCTGCCGCTCGCCGATTCTCCCGGAGGCGAAGAAGCGGCTTCTTCGCACACAGAGCATTGTGGCGAGCGCAGGGAGCTCCTGAGAGCGGTTTGTGCCGAAAGAAGCCCGGGACCGGCACTTAGCTTCGGAGAGCTGCGTATCTGCGTCTTCTGCGTGTCTTGCCGCTCTACACTCAGCAAAAAGCTTTTCCACCATATTTTGCAAGGAGAAACTCTGCCAGGAAAGAAAACATCCAAAATCTTGTTCTAAAGCTTGCACGGGGGTCTGCAAAGAGTTTGGCAAGAATGAAAGGTAGTTGTCCAAAACTCGTTCTTTTCCAATAGAATAACCATGGAAAAGGCAGGAGAGTGGTAAAGTACTGTTTTCTCTAAGTCTGAATGCTGCCCACACTGTGCCTGTGTACTGCAGCTTGCATCTTCGCCTTTGGGAAGCTGCCGCTCGCCGATTCTCCCGGAGGCGAAGAAGCGGCTTCTTCGCACACAGAGCATTGTGGCGAGCGCAGGGAGCTCCTGAGAGCGGTTTGTGCCGAAAGAAGCCCGGGACCGGCACTTAGCTTCGGAGAGCTGCGTATCTGCGTCTTCTGCGTGTCTTGCCGCTCTACACTCAGCAAAAAGCTTTTCCAGCATATCTTGCAAGGAGAAACTCTGCCAGGAAAGAAAACATCCAAAATCTTGTTCTAAAGCTTGCACGGGGGTCTGCAAAGAGTTTGGCAAGAATGAAAGGTAGTTGTCCAAAACTCGTTCTTTTCCAATAGACTAACCATGGAAAAGGCAGGAGAGTGGTAAAGTACTGTTTTCTCTAAGTCTGAAGGCTGCCCACACTGTGCCTGTGTGCTGCAGCTTGCATCTTCGCCTTTGGGAAGCTGCCGCTCGCCGATTCTCCCGGAGGCGAAGAAGCGGCTTCTTCGCACACAGAGCATTGTGGCGAGCGCAGGGAGCTCCTGAGAGCGGTTTGTGCCGAAAGAAGCCCGGGACCGGCACTTAGCTTCGGAGAGCTGCGTATCTGCGTCTTCTGCGTGTCTTGCCGCTCTACACTCAGCCAAAAGCTTTTCCACCATATCTTGCAAGGAGAAACTCTGCCAGGAAAGAAAACATCCAAAATCTTGTTCTAAAGCTTGCACGGGGGTCTGCAAAGAGTTTGGCAAGAATGAAAGGTAGTTGTCCAAAACTCGTTCTTTTCCAATAGAATAACCATGGAAAAGGCAGGAGAGTGGTAAAGTACTGTTTTCTCTAAGTCTGAAGGCTGCCCACACTGTGCCTGTGTGCTGCAGCTTGCATCTTCGCCTTTGGGAAGCTGCCGCTCGCCGATTCTCCCGCAGGCGAAGAAGCGGCTTCTTCGCACACAGAGCATTGTGGCGAGCGCAGGGAGCTCCTGAGAGCGGTTTGTGCCGAAAGAAGCCCGGGACCGGCACTTAGCTTCGGAGAGCTGCGTATCTGCGTCTTCTGCGTGTCTTGCCGCTCTACACTCAGCCAAAAGCTTTTCCACCATATTTTGCAAGGAGAAACTCTGCCAGGAAAGAAAACATCCAAAATCTTGTTCTAAAGCTTGCACGGGGGTCTGCAAAGAGTTTGGCAAGAATGAAAGGTAGTTGTCCAAAACTCGTTCTTTTCCAATAGAATAACCATGGAAAAGGCAGGAGAGTGGTAAAGTACTGTTTTCTCTAAGTCTGAATGCTGCCCACACTGTGCCTGCGGGTGTAGATTGCATCTTCGACTTTGGGAAGCTGCCGCTCGCCGATTCTCCCGCAGGCGAAGAAGCGGCTTCTTCGCACACAGAGCATTGTGGCGAGCGCAGGGAGCTCCTGAGAGCGGTTTGTGCCGAAAGAAGCCCGGGACCGGCACTTAGCTTCGGAGAGCTGCGTATCTGCGTCTTCTGCGTGTCTTGCCGCTCTACACTCAGCAAAAAGCTTTTCCACCATATCTTGCAAGGAGAAACTCTGCCAGGAAAGAAAACATCCAAAATCTTGTTCTAAAGCTTGCACGGGGGTCTGCAAAGAGTTTGGCAAGAATGAAAGGTAGTTGGCCAAAACTCGTTCTTTTCCAATAGACTAACCATGGAAAAGGCAGGAGAGTGGTAAAGTACTGTTTTCTCTAAGTCTGAAGGCTGCCCACACTGTGCCTGTGTGCTGCAGCTTGCATCTTCGCCTTTGGGAAGCTGCCGCTCGCCGATTCTCCCGGAGGCGAAGAAGCGGCTTCTTCGCACACAGAGCATTGTGGCGAGCGCAGGGAGCTCCTGAGAGCGGTTTGTGCCGAAAGAAGCCCGGGACCGGCACTTAGCTTCGGAGAGCTGCGTATCTGCGTCTTCTGCGTGTCTTGCCGCTCTACACTCAGCCAAAAGCTTTTCCACCATATCTTGCAAGGAGAAACTCTGCCAGGAAAGAAAACATCCAAAATCTTGTTCTAAAGCTTGCACGGGGGTCTGCAAAGAGTTTGGCAAGAATGAAAGGTAGTTGTCCAAAACTCGTTCTTTTCCAATAGACTAACCATGGAAAAGGCAGGAGAGTGGTAAAGTACTGTTTTCTCTAAGTCTGAAGGCTGCCCACACTGTGCCTGTGTGCTGCAGCTTGCATCTTCGCCTTTGGGAAGCTGCCGCTCGCCGATTCTCCCGCAGGCGAAGAAGCGGCTTCTTCGCACACAGAGCATTGTGGCGAGCGCAGGGAGCTCCTGAGAGCGGTTTGTGCCGAAAGAAGCCCGGGACCGGCACTTAGCTTCGGAGAGCTGCGTATCTGCGTCTTCTGCGTGTCTTGCCGCTCTACACTCAGCAAAAAGCTTTTCCACCATATTTTGCAAGGAGAAACTCTGCCAGGAAAGAAAACATCCAAAATCTTGTTCTAAAGCTTGCACGGGGGTCTGCAAAGAGTTTGGCAAGAATGAAAGGTAGTTGTCCAAAACTCGTTCTTTTCCAATAGAATAACCATGGAAAAGGCAGGAGAGTGGTAAAGTACTGTTTTCTCTAAGTCTGAAGGCTGCCCACACTGTGCCTGCGTGGTGTAGATTGCATCTTCGCCTTTGGGAAGCTGCCGCTCGCCGATTCTCCCGCAGGCGAAGAAGCGGCTTCTTCGCACACAGAGCATGTGGCGAGCGCAGGGAGCTCCTGAGAGCGGTTTGTGCCGAAAGAAGCCCGGGACGGCACTTAGCTTCGGAGAGCTGCGTATCTGCGTCTTCTGCGTGTCTTGCCGCTCTACACTCAGCAAAAAGCTTTTCACCATATTTGCAAGGAGAAACTCTGCCAGGAAAGAAAACATCCAAAATCTTGTTCTAAAGCTTGCACGGGGGTCTGCAAAGAGTTTGGCAAGAATGAAGGTAAGGTTGTCCCAAAACTCGTTCTTTTCCAATAGACTAAACCATGTGGAAAAGGCAGGAGAGTGGTAAAGTACTGTTTTCTCTAAGTCTGAAGGCTGCCCACACTGTGCCTGTGTGCTGCAGCTTGCATCTTCGCCTTTGGGAAGCTGCCGCTCGCCGATTCTCCCGCAGGCGAAGAAGCGGCTTCTTCGCACACAGAGCATTGTGGCGAGCGCAGGGAGCTCCTGAGAGCGGTTTGTGCCGAAAGAAGCCCGGGACCGGCACTTAGCTTCGGAGAGCTGCGTATCTGCGTCTTCTGCGTGTCTTGCCGCTCTACACTCAGCAAAAAGCTTTTCCACCATATCTTGCAAGGAGAAACTCTGCCAGGAAAGAAAACATCCAAAATCTTGTTCTAAAGCTTGCACGGGGGTCTGCAAAGAGTTTGGCAAGAATGAAAGGTAGTTGTCCAAAACTCGTTCTTTTCCAATAGAATAACCATGGAAAAGGCAGGAGAGTGGTAAAGTACTGTTTTCTCTAAGTCTGAAGGCTGCCCACACTGTGCCTGTGTGCTGCAGCTTGCATCTTCGCCTTTGGGAAGCTGCCGCTCGCCGATTCTCCCGGAGGCGAAGAAGCGGCTTCTTCGCACACAGAGCATTGTGGCGAGCGCAGGGAGCTCCTGAGAGCGGTTTGTGCCGAAAGAAGCCCGGGACCGGCACTTAGCTTCGGAGAGCTGCGTATCTGCGTCTTCTGCGTGTCTTGCCGCTCTACACTCAGCAAAAAGCTTTTCCACCATATCTTGCAAGGAGAAACTCTGCCAGGAAAGAAAACATCCAAAATCTTGTTCTAAAGCTTGCACGGGGGTCTGCAAAGAGTTTGGCAAGAATGAAAGGTAGTTGTCCAAAACTCGTTCTTTTCCAATAGAATAACCATGGAAAAGGCAGGAGAGTGGTAAAGTACTGTTTTCTCTAAGTCTGAAGACTGCCCACACTGTGCCTGTGTGCTGCAGCTTGCATCTTCGCCTTTGGGAAGCTGCCGCTCGCCGATTCTCCCGGAGGCGAAGAAGCGGCTTCTTCGCACACAGAGCATTGTGGCGAGCGCAGGGAGCTCCTGAGAGCGGTTTGTGCCGAAAGAAGCCCGGGACCGGCACTTAGCTTCGGAGAGCTGCGTATCTGCGTCTTCTGCGTGTCTTGCCGCTCTACACTCAGCCAAAAGCTTTTCCACCATATCTTGCAAGGAGAAACTCTGCCAGGAAAGAAAACATCCAAAATCTTGTTCTAAAGCTTGCACGGGGGTCTGCAAAGAGTTTGGCAAGAATGAAAGGTAGTTGTCCAAAACTCGTTCTTTTCCAATAGAATAACCGTGGAAAAGGCAGGAGAGTGGTAAAGTACTGTTTTCTCTAAGTCTGAAGGCTGCCCACACTGTGCCTGTGTGCTGCAGCTTGCATCTTCGCCTTTGGGAAGCTGCCGCTCGCCGATTCTCCCGCAGGCGAAGAAGCGGCTTCTTCGCACACAGAGCATTGTGGCGAGCGCAGGGAGCTCCTGAGAGCGGTTTGTGCCGAAAGAAGCCCGGGACCGGCACTTAGCTTCGGAGAGCTGCGTATCTGCGTCTTCTGCGTGTCTTGCCGCTCTACACTCAGCAAAAAGCTTTTCCACCATATCTTGCAAGGAGAAACTCTGCCAGGAAAGAAAACATCCAAAATCTTGTTCTAAAGCTTGCACGGGGGTCTGCAAAGAGTTTGGCAAGAATGAAAGGTAGTTGTCCAAAACTCGTTCTTTTCCAATAGAATAACCATGGAAAAGGCAGGAGAGTGGTAAAGTACTGTTTTCTCTAATTCTGAAGGCTGCCCACACTGTGCCTGTGTGCTGCAGCTTGCATCTTCGCCTTTGGGAAGCTGCCGCTCGCCGATTCTCCCGCAGGCGAAGAAGCGGCTTCTTCGCACACAGAGCATTGTGGCGAGCGCAGGGAGCTCCTGAGAGCGGTTTGTGCCGAAAGAAGCCCGGGACCGGCACTTAGCTTCGGAGAGCTGCGTATCTGCGTCTTCTGCGTGTCTTGCCGCTCTACACTCAGCCAAAAGCTTTTCCACCATATCTTGCAAGGAGAAACTCTGCCAGGAAAGAAAACATCCAAAATCTTGTTCTAAAGCTTGCACGGGGGTCTGCAAAGAGTTTGGCAAGAATGAAAGGTAGTTGTCCAAAACTCGTTCTTTTCCAATAGAATAACCATGGAAAAGGCAGGAGAGTGGTAAAGTACTGTTTTCTCTAAGTCTGAAGGCTGCCCACACTGTGCCTGTGTGCTGCAGCTTGCATCTTCGCCTTTGGGAAGCTGCCGCTCGCCGATTCTCCCGGAGGCGAAGAAGCGGCTTCTTCGCACACAGAGCATTGTGGCGAGCGCAGGGAGCTCCTGAGAGCGGTTTGTGCCGAAAGAAGCCCGGGACCGGCACTTAGCTTCGGAGAGCTGCGTATCTGCGTCTTCTGCGTGTCTTGCCGCTCTACACTCAGCCAAAAGCTTTTCCACCATATCTTGCAAGGAGAAACTCTGCCAGGAAAGAAAACATCCAAAATCTTGTTCTAAAGCTTGCACGGGGGTCTGCAAAGAGTTTGGCAAGAATGAAAGGTAGTTGTCCAAAACTCGTTCTTTTCCAATAGAATAACCATGGAAAAGGCAGGAGAGTGGTAAAGTACTGTTTTCTCTAAGTCTGAAGGCTGCCCACACTGTGCCTGTGTGCTGCAGCTTGCATCTTCGCCTTTGGGAAGCTGCCGCTCGCCGATTCTCCCGCAGGCGAAGAAGCGGCTTCTTCGCACACAGAGCATTGTGGCGAGCGCAGGGAGCTCCTGAGAGCGGTTTGTGCCGAAAGAAGCCCGGGACCGGCACTTAGCTTCGGAGAGCTGCGTATCTGCGTCTTCTGCGTGTCTTGCCGCTCTACACTCAGCCAAAAGCTTTTCCACCATATCTTGCAAGGAGAAACTCTGCCAGGAAAGAAAACATCCAAAATCTTGTTCTAAAGCTTGCACGGGGGTCTGCAAAGAGTTTGGCAAGAATGAAAGGTAGTTGTCCAAAACTCGTTCTTTTCCAATAGAATAACCATGGAAAAGGCAGGAGAGTGGTAAAGTACTGTTTTCTCTAAGTCTGAAGGCTGCCCACACTGTGCCTGTGTGCTGCAGCTTGCATCTTCGCCTTTGGGAAGCTGCCGCTCGCCGATTCTCCCGGAGGCGAAGAAGCGGCTTCTTCGCACACAGAGCATTGTGGCGAGCGCAGGGAGCTCCTGAGAGCGGTTTGTGCCGAAAGAAGCCCGGGACCGGCACTTAGCTTCGGAGAGCTGCGTATCTGCGTCTTCTGCGTGTCTTGCCGCTCTACACTCAGCAAAAAGCTTTTCCAGCATATTCTTGCAAGGAGAAACTCTGCCAGGAAAGAAAACATCCAAAATCTTGTTCAAAAGCTTGCACGGGGGTCTGCAAAGAGTTTGGCAAGAATGAAAGGTAGTTGTCCAAAACTCGTTCTTTTCCAATAGAATAACCATGGAAAAGGCAGGAGAGTGGTAAAGTACTGTTTCTCTAAGTCTGAAGGCTGCCCACACTGTGCCTGTGTGCTGCAGCTTGCATCTTCGCCTTTGGGAAGCTGCCGCTCGCCGATTCTCCCGGAGGCGAAGAAGCGGCTTCTTCGCACACAGAGCATTGTGGCGAGCGCAGGGAGCTCCTGAGAGCGGTTTGTGCCGAAAGAAGCCCGGGACCGGCACTTAGCTTTGGAGAGCTGCGTATCTGCGTCTTCTGCGTGTCTTGCCTGCTCTACACTCAGCAAAAAGCTTTTCCACCATTCTTGCAAGGAGAAACTCTGCCAGGAAAGAAAACATCCAAAATCTTGTTCTAAAGCTTGCACGGGGGTCTGCAAAGAGTTTGGCAAGAATGAAAGGTAGTTGTCCAAAACTCGTTCTTTTCCAATGAATAAAATGGAAAAGGCAGAGAGTGGTAAAGTACTGTTTTCTCTAAGTCTGAAGGCTGCCCACATTGTGCCTGCGTGCTGCAGCTTGCATCTTCGCCTTTGGGAAGCTGCCGCTCGCCGATTCTCCCGGAGGCGAAGAAGCGGCTTCTTCGCACACAGAGCATTGTGGCGAGCGCAGGGAGCTCCTGAGAGCGGTTTGTGCCGAAAGAAGCCCAGGACCCGGCACTTAGCTTCGGAGAGCTGCGTATCTGCGTCTTCTGCGTGTCTTGCCGCTCTACACTCAGCAAAAAGCTTTTCCAGCATATCTTGCAAGGAGAAACTCTGCCAGGAAAGAAAACATCCAAAATCTTGTTCTAAAGCTTGCACGGGGGTCTGCAAAGAGTTTGGCAAGAATGAAAGGTAGTTGTCCAAAACTCGTTCTTTTCCAATAGAATAACCATGGAAAAGGCAGGAGAGTGGTAAAGTACTGTTTTCTCTAAGTCTGAAGGCTGCCCACACTGTGCCTGTGTGCTGCAGCTTGCATCTTCGCCTTTGGGAAGCTGCCGCTCGCCGATTCTCCCGGAGGCGAAGAAGCGGCTTCTTCGCACACAGAGCATTGTGGCGAGCGCAGGGAGCTCCTGAGAGCGGTTTGTGCCGAAAGAAGCCCGGGACCGGCACTTAGCTTCGGAGAGCTGCGTATCTGCGTCTTCTGCGTGTCTTGCCGCTCTACACTCAGCAAAAAGCTTTTCCACCATATCTTGCAAGGAGAAACTCTGCCAGGAAAGAAAACATCCAAAATCTTGTTCTAAAGCTTGCACGGGGGTCTGCAAAGAGTTTGGCAAGAATGAAAGGTAGTTGTCCAAAACTCGTTCTTTTCCAATAGAATAACCATGGAAAAGGCAGGAGAGTGGTAAAGTACTGTTTTCTCTAAGTCTGAAGGCTGCCCACACTGTGCCTGCGTGCTGCAGCTTGCATCTTCGCCTTTGGGAAGCTGCCGCTCGCCGATTCTCCCGCAGGCGAAGAAGCGGCTTCTTCGCACACAGAGCATTGTGGCGAGCGCAGGGAGCTCCTGAGAGCGGTTTGTGCCGAAAGAAGCCCGGGACCGGCACTTAGCTTCGGAGAGCTGCGTATCTGCGTCTTCTGCGTGTCTTGCCGCTCTACACTCAGCAAAAAGCTTTTCCACCATATCTTGCAAGGAGAAACTCTGCCAGGAAAGAAAACATCCAAAATCTTGTTCTAAAGCTTGCACGGGGGTCTGCAAAGAGTTTGGCAAGAATGAAAGGTAGTTGTCCAAAACTCGTTCTTTTCCAATAGAATAACCATGGAAAAGGCAGGAGAGTGGTAAAGTACTGTTTTCTCTAAGTCTGAAGGCTGCCCACACTGTGCCTGTGTGCTGCAGCTTGCATCTTCACCTTTGGGAAGCTGCCGCTCGCTGATTCTCCCGGAGGCGAAGAAGCGGCTTCTTCGCACACAGAGCATTGTGGCGAGCGCAGGGAGCTCCTGAGAGCGGTTTGTGCCGAAAGAAGCCCGGGACCGGCCTTAGCTTCGGAGAGCTGCGTATCTGCGTCTTCTGCGTGTCTTGCCGCTCTACACTCAGCCAAAAGCTTTTCCAGCATATCTTGCAAGGAGAAACTCTGCCAGGAAAGAAAACATCCAAAATCTTGTTCTAAAGCTTGCACGGGGGTCTGCAAAGAGTTTGGCAAGAATGAAAGGTAGTTGTCCAAAACTCGTTCTTTTCCAATAGAATAACCATGGAAAAGGCAGGAGAGTGGTAAAGTACTGTTTTCTCTAAGTCTGAAGGCTGCCCACACTGTGCCTGTGTGCTGCAGCTTGCATCTTCGCCTTTGGGAAGCTGCCGCTCGCCGATTCTCCCGCAGGCGAAGAAGCGGCTTCTTCGCACACAGAGCATTGTGGCGAGCGCAGGGAGCTCCTGAGAGCGGTTTGTGCCGAAAGAAGCCCGGGACCGGCACTTAGCTTCGGAGAGCTGCGTATCTGCGTCTTCTGCGTGTCTTGCCGCTCTACACTCAGCCAAAAGCTTTTCCACCATATCTTGCAAGGAGAAACTCTGCCAGGAAAGAAAACATCCAAAATCTTGTTCTAAAGCTTGCACGGGGGTCTGCAAAGAGTTTGGCAAGAATGAAAGGTAGTTGTCCAAAACTCGTTCTTTTCCAATAGAATAACCATGGAAAAGGCAGGAGAGTGGTAAAGTACTGTTTTCTCTAAGACTGAAGGCTGCCCACACTGTGCCTGCGTGGTGCAGCTTGCATCTTCGCCTTTGGGAAGCTGCCGCTCGCCGATTCTCCCGCAGGCGAAGAAGCGGCTTCTTCGCACACAGAGCATTGTGGCGAGCGCAGGGAGCTCCTGAGAGCGGTTTGTGCCGAAAGAAACCCGGGACCGGCACTTAGCTTCGGAGAGCTGCGTATCTGCGTCTTCTGCGTGTCTTGCCGCTCTACACTCAGCCAAAAGCTTTTCCACCATATCTTGCAAGGAGAAACTCTGCCAGGAAAGAAAACATCCAAAATCTTGTTCTAAAGCTTGCACGGGGGTCTGCAAAGAGTTTGGCAAGAATGAAAGGTAGTTGTCCAAAACTCGTTCTTTTCCAATAGAATAACCATGGAAAAGGCAGGAGAGTGGTAAAGTACTGTTTTCTCTAAGTCTGAAGGCTGCCCACACTGTGCCTGTGTGCTGCAGCTTGCATCTTCGCCTTTGGGAAGCTGCCGCTCGCCGATTCTCCCGGAGGCGAAGAAGCGGCTTCTTCGCACACAGAGCATTGTGGCGAGCGCAGGGAGCTCCTGAGAGCGGTTTGTGCCGAAAGAAGCCCGGGACCGGCACTTAGCTTCGGAGAGCTGCGTATCTGCGTCTTCTGCGTGTCTTGCCGCTCTACACTCAGCCAAAAGCTTTTCCACCATATCTTGCAAGGAGAAACTCTGCCAGGAAAGAAAACATCCAAAATCTTGTTCTAAAGCTTGCACGGGGGTCTGCAAAGAGTTTGGCAAGAATGAAAGGTAGTTGTCCAAAACTCGTTCTTTTCCAATAGAATAACCATGGAAAAGGCAGGAGAGTGGTAAAGTACTGTTTTCTCTAAGTCTGAAGGCTGCCCACACTGTGCCTGTGTGCTGCAGCTTGCATCTTCGCCTTTGGGAAGCTGCCGCTCGCCGATTCTCCCGCAGGCGAAGAAGCGGCTTCTTCGCACACAGAGCATTGTGGCGAGCGCAGGGAGCTCCTGAGAGCGGTTTGTGCCGAAAGAAGCCCGGGACCGGCACTTAGCTTCGGAGAGCTGCGTATCTGCGTCTTCTGCGTGTCTTGCCGCTCTACACTCAGCCAAAAGCTTTTCCACCATATCTTGCAAGGAGAAACTCTGCCAGGAAAGAAAACATCCAAAATCTTGTTCTAAAGCTTGCACGGGGGTCTGCAAAGAGTTTGGCAAGAATGAAAGGTAGTTGTCCAAAACTCGTTCTTTTCCAATAGAATAACCATGGAAAAGGCAGGAGAGTGGTAAAGTACTGTTTTCTCTAAGTCTGAAGGCTGCCCACACTGTGCCTGTGTGCTGCAGCTTGCATCTTCGCCTTTGGGAAGCTGCCGCTCGCCGATTCTCCCGCAGGCGAAGAAGCGGCTTCTTCGCACACAGAGCATTGTGGCGAGCGCAGGGAGCTCCTGAGAGCGGTTTGTGCCGAAAGAAGCCCGGGACCGGCACTTAGCTTCGGAGAGCTGCGTATCTGCGTCTTCTGCGTGTCTTGCCGCTCTACACTCAGCCAAAAGCTTTTCCACCATATCTTGCAAGGAGAAACTCTGCCAGGAAAGAAAACATCCAAAATCTTGTTCTAAAGCTTGCACGGGGGTCTGCAAAGAGTTTGGCAAGAATGAAAGGTAGTTGTCCAAAACTCGTTCTTTTCCAATAGAATAACCATGGAAAAGGCAGGAGAGTGGTAAAGTACTGTTTTCTCTAAGTCTGAAGGCTGCCCACACTGTGCCTGTGTGCTGCAGCTTGCATCTTCGCCTTTGGGAAGCTGCCGCTCGCCGATTCTCCCGCAGGCGAAGAAGCGGCTTCTTCGCACACAGAGCATTGTGGCGAGCGCAGGGAGCTCCTGAGAGCGGTTTGTGCCGAAAGAAGCCCGGGACCGGCACTTAGCTTCGGAGAGCTGCGTATCTGCGTCTTCTGCGTGTCTTGCCGCTCTACACTCAGCCAAAAGCTTTTCCACCATATCTTGCAAGGAGAAACTCTGCCAGGAAAGAAAACATCCAAAATCTTGTTCTAAAGCTTGCACGGGGGTCTGCAAAGAGTTTGGCAAGAATGAAAGGTAGTTGTCCAAAACTCGTTCTTTTCCAATAGAATAACCATGGAAAAGGCAGGAGAGTGGTAAAGTACTGTTTTCTCTAAGTCTGAAGGCTGCCCACACTGTGCCTGTGTGCTGCAGCTTGCATCTTCGCCTTTGGGAAGCTGCCGCTCGCCGATTCTCCCGGAGGCGAAGAAGCGGCTTCTTCGCACACAGAGCATTGTGGCGAGCGCAGGGAGCTCCTGGGAGCGGTTTGTGCCGAAAGAAGCCCGGGACCGGCACTTAGCTTTGGAGAGCTGCGTATCTGCGTCTTCTGCGTGTCTTGCCGCTCTACACTCAGCAAAAAGCTTTTCCACCATATCTTGCAAGGAGAAACTCTGCCAGGAAAGAAAACATCCAAAATCTTGTTCTAAAGCTTGCACGGGGGTCTGCAAAGAGTTTGGCAAGAATGAAAGGTAGTTGTCCAAAACTCGTTCTTTTCCAATAGAATAACCATGGAAAAGGCAGGAGAGTGGTAAAGTACTGTTTTCTCTAAGTCTGAAGGCTGCCCACATTGTGCCTGCGTGCTGCAGCTTGCATCTTCGCCTTTGGGAAGCTGCCGCTCGCCGATTCTCCCGGAGGCGAAGAAGCGGCTTCTTCGCACACAGAGCATTGTGGCGAGCGCAGGGAGCTCCTGAGAGCGGTTTGTGCCGAAAGAAGCCCAGGACCGGCACTTAGCTTCGGAGAGCTGCGTATCTGCGTCTTCTGCGTGTCTTGCCGCTCTACACTCAGCAAAAAGCTTTTCCACCATATCTTGCAAGGAGAAACTCTGCCAGGAAAGAAAACATCCAAAATCTTGTTCTAAAGCTTGCACGGGGGTCTGCAAAGATTCTGGCAAGAATGATAGGTAGTTGTCCAAAACTCGTTCTTTTCCAATAGAATAACCATGGAAAAGGCAGGAGAGTGGTAAAGTACTGTTTTCTCTAAGTCTGAAGGCTGCCCACACTGTGCCTGTGTGCTGCAGCTTGCATCTTCGCCTTTGGGAAGCTGCCGCTCGCCGATTCTCCCGGAGGCGAAGAAGCGGCTTCTTCGCACACAGAGCATTGTGGCGAGCGCAGGGAGCTCCTGAGAGCGGTTTGTGCCGAAAGAAGCCCGGGACCGGCACTTAGCTTCGGAGAGCTGCGTATCTGCGTCTTCTGCGTGTCTTGCCGCTCTACACTCAGCAAAAAGCTTTTCCACCATATCTTGCAAGGAGAAACTCTGCCAGGAAAGAAAACATCCAAAATCTTGTTCTAAAGCTTGCACGGGGGTCTGCAAAGAGTTTGGCAAGAATGAAAGGTAGTTGTCCAAAACTCGTTCTTTTCCAATAGAATAACCATGGAAAAGGCAGGAGAGTGGTAAAGTACTGTTTTCTCTAAGTCTGAAGGCTGCCCACACTGTGCCTGCGTGCTGCAGCTTGCATCTTCGCCTTTGGGAAGCTGCCGCTCGCCGATTCTCCCGCAGGCGAAGAAGCGGCTTCTTCGCACACAGAGCATTGTGGCGAGCGCAGGGAGCTCCTGAGAGCGGTTTGTGCCGAAAGAAGCCCGGGACCGGCACTTAGCTTCGGAGAGCTGCGTATCTGCGTCTTCTGCGTGTCTTGCCGCTCTACACTCAGCCAAAAGCTTTTCCACCATATCTTGCAAGGAGAAACTCTGCCAGGAAAGAAAACATCCAAAATCTTGTTCTAAAGCTTGCACGGGGGTCTGCAAAGAGTTTGGCAAGAATGAAAGGTAGTTGTCCAAAACTCGTTCTTTTCCAATAGAATAACCATGGAAAAGGCAGGAGAGTGGTAAAGTACTGTTTTCTCTAAGTCTGAAGGCTGCCCACGCTGTGCCTGTGTGCTGCAGCTTGCATCTTCGCCTTTGGGAAGCTGCCGCTCGCCGATTCTCCCGCAGGCGAAGAAGCGGCTTCTTCGCACACAGAGCATTGTGGCGAGCGCAGGGAGCTCCTGAGAGCGGTTTGTGCCGAAAGAAGCCCGGGACCGGCACTTAGCTTCGGAGAGCTGCGTATCTGCGTCTTCTGCGTGTCTTGCCGCTCTACACTCAGCCAAAAGCTTTTCCACCATATCTTGCAAGGAGAAACTCTGCCAGGAAAGAAAACATCCAAAATCTTGTTCTAAAGCTTGCACGGGGGTCTGCAAAGAGTTTGGCAAGAATGAAAGGTAGTTGTCCAAAACTCGTTCTTTTCCAATAGAATAACCATGGAAAAGGCAGGAGAGTGGTAAAGTACTGTTTTCTCTAAGTCTGAAGGCTGCCCACACTGTGCCTGCGTGCTGCAGCTTGCATCTTCGCCTTTGGGAAGCTGCCGCTCGCCGATTCTCCCGGAGGCGAAGAAGCGGCTTCTTCGCACACAGAGCATTGTGGCGAGCGCAGGGAGCTCCTGAGAGCGGTTTGTGCCGAAAGAAGCCCGGGACCGGCACTTAGCTTCGGAGAGCTGCGTATCTGCGTCTTCTGCGTGTCTTGCCGCTCTACACTCAGCAAAAAGCTTTTCCAGCATATCTTGCAAGGAGAAACTCTGCCAGGAAAGAAAACATCCAAAATCTTGTTCTAAAGCTTGCACGGGGGTCTGCAAAGAGTTTGGCAAGAATGAAAGGTAGTTGTCCAAAACTCGTTCTTTTCCAATAGAATAACCATGGAAAAGGCAGGAGAGTGGTAAAGTACTGTTTTCTCTAAGTCTGAAGGCTGCCCACGCTGTGCCTGTGTGCTGCAGCTTGCATCTTCGCCTTTGGGAAGCTGCCGCTCGCCGATTCTCCCGCAGGCGAAGAAGCGGCTTCTTCGCACACAGAGCATTGTGGCGAGCGCAGGGAGCTCCTGAGAGCGGTTTGTGCCGAAAGAAGCCCGGGACCGGCACTTAGCTTCGGAGAGCTGCGTATCTGCGTCTTCTGCGTGTCTTGCCGCTCTACACTCAGCAAAAAGCTTTTCCAGCATATCTTGCAAGGAGAAACTCTGCCAGGAAAGAAAACATCCAAAATCTTGTTCTAAAGCTTGCACGGGGGTCTGCAAAGAGTTTGGCAAGAATGAAAGGTAGTTGTCCAAAACTCGTTCTTTTCCAATAGAATAACCATGGAAAAGGCAGGAGAGTGGTAAAGTACTGTTTTCTCTAAGTCTGAAGGCTGCCCACACTGTGCCTGTGTGCTGCAGCTTGCATCTTCGCCTTTGGGAAGCTGCCGCTCGCCGATTCTCCCGCAGGCGAAGAAGCGGCTTCTTCGCACACAGAGCATTGTGGCGAGCGCAGGGAGCTCCTGAGAGCGGTTTGTGCCGAAAGAAGCCCGGGACCGGCACTTAGCTTCGGAGAGCTGCGTATCTGCGTCTTCTGCGTGTCTTGCCGCTCTACACTCAGCCAAAAGCTTTTCCACCATATCTTGCAAGGAGAAACTCTGCCAGGAAAGAAAACATCCAAAATCTTGTTCTAAAGCTTGCACGGGGGTCTGCAAAGAGTTTGGCAAGAATGAAAGGTAGTTGTCCAAAACTCGTTCTTTTCCAATAGAATAACCATGGAAAAGGCAGGAGAGTGGTAAAGTACTGTTTTCTCTAAGTCTGAAGGCTGCCCACACTGTGCCTGCGTGCTGCAGCTTGCATCTTCGCCTTTGGGAAGCTGCCGCTCGCCGATTCTCCCGGAGGCGAAGAAGCGGCTTCTTCGCACACAGAGCATTGTGGCGAGCGCAGGGAGCTCCTGAGAGCG
Source organism: Molothrus aeneus (assembly GCF_037042795.1). Classification (NCBI taxonomy): domain Eukaryota; kingdom Metazoa; phylum Chordata; class Aves; order Passeriformes; family Icteridae; genus Molothrus; species Molothrus aeneus. The sequence continues at coordinate 70,140 of NW_027098815.1, forward strand.
GTTTGTGCCGAAAGAAGCCCGGGACCGGCACTTAGCTTCGGAGAGCTGCGTATCTGCGTCTTCTGCGTGTCTTGCCGCTCTACACTCAGCAAAAAGCTTTTCCAGCATATCTTGCAAGGAGAAACTCTGCCAGGAAAGAAAACATCCAAAATCTTGTTCTAAAGCTTGCACGGGGGTCTGCAAAGAGTTTGGCAAGAATGAAAGGTAGTTGTCCAAAACTCGTTCTTTTCCAATAGAATAACCATGGAAAAGGCAGGAGAGTGGTAAAGTACTGTTTTCTCTAAGTCTGAAGGCTGCCCACGCTGTGCCTGTGTGCTGCAGCTTGCATCTTCGCCTTTAGGAAGCTGCCGCTCGCCGATTCTCCCGGAGGCGAAGAAGCGGCTTCTTCGCACACAGAGCATTGTGGCGAGCGCAGGGAGCTCCTGAGAGCGGTTTGTGCCGAAAGAAGCCCGGGACCGGCACTTAGCTTCGGAGAGCTGCGTATCTGCGTCTTCTGCGTGTCTTGCCGCTCTACACTCAGCCAAAAGCTTTTCCACCATATCTTGCAAGGAGAAACTCTGCCAGGAAAGAAAACATCCAAAATCTTGTTCTAAAGCTTGCACGGGGGTCTGCAAAGAGTTTGGCAAGAATGAAAGGTAGTTGTCCAAAACTCGTTCTTTTCCAATAGAATAACCATGGAAAAGGCAGGAGAGTGGTAAAGTACTGTTTTCTCTAAGTCTGAAGGCTGCCCACACTGTGCCTGCGTGCTGCAGCTTGCATCTTCGCCTTTGGGAAGCTGCCGCTCGCCGATTCTCCCGGAGGCGAAGAAGCGGCTTCTTCGCACACAGAGCATTGTGGCGAGCGCAGGGAGCTCCTGAGAGCGGTTTGTGCCGAAAGAAGCCCGGGACCGGCACTTAGCTTCGGAGAGCTGCGTATCTGCGTCTTCTGCGTGTCTTGCCGCTCTACACTCAGCAAAAAGCTTTTCCACCATATCTTGCAAGGAGAAACTCTGCCAGGAAAGAAAACATCCAAAATCTTGTTCTAAAGCTTGCACGGGGGTCTGCAAAGATTCTGGCAAGAATGATAGGTAGTTGTCCAAAACTCGTTCTTTTCCAATAGAATAACCATGGAAAAGGCAGGAGAGTGGTAAAGTACTGTTTTCTCTAAGTCTGAAGGCTGCCCACACTGTGCCTGTGTGCTGCAGCTTGCATCTTCGCCTTTGGGAAGCTGCCGCTCGCCGATTCTCCCGCAGGCGAAGAAGCGGCTTCTTCGCACACAGAGCATTGTGGCGAGCGCAGGGAGCTCCTGAGAGCGGTTTGTGCCGAAAGAAGCCCGGGACCGGCACTTAGCTTCGGAGAGCTGCGTATCTGCGTCTTCTGCGTGTCTTGCCGCTCTACACTCAGCAAAAAGCTTTTCCACCATATCTTGCAAGGAGAAACTCTGCCAGGAAAGAAAACATCCAAAATCTTGTTCTAAAGCTTGCACGGGGGTCTGCAAAGAGTTTGGCAAGAATGAAAGGTAGTTGTCCAAAACTCGTTCTTTTCCAATAGAATAACCATGGAAAAGGCAGGAGAGTGGTAAAGTACTGTTTTCTCTAAGTCTGAAGGCTGCCCACACTGTGCCTGCGTGCTGCAGCTTGCATCTTCGCCTTTGGGAAGCTGCCGCTCGCCGATTCTCCCGGAGGCGAAGAAGCGGCTTCTTCGCACACAGAGCATTGTGGCGAGCGCAGGGAGCTCCTGAGAGCGGTTTGTGCCGAAAGAAGCCCGGGACCGGCACTTAGCTTCGGAGAGCTGCGTATCTGCGTCTTCTGCGTGTCTTGCCGCTCTACACTCAGCAAAAAGCTTTTCCACCATATCTTGCAAGGAGAAACTCTGCCAGGAAAGAAAACATCCAAAATCTTGTTCTAAAGCTTGCACGGGGGTCTGCAAAGATTCTGGCAAGAATGATAGGTAGTTGTCCAAAACTCGTTCTTTTCCAATAGAATAACCATGGAAAAGGCAGGAGAGTGGTAAAGTACTGTTTTCTCTAAGTCTGAAGGCTGCCCACACTGTGCCTGTGTGCTGCAGCTTGCATCTTCGCCTTTGGGAAGCTGCCGCTCGCCGATTCTCCCGGAGGCGAAGAAGCGGCTTCTTCGCACACAGAGCATTGTGGCGAGCGCAGGGAGCTCCTGAGAGCGGTTTGTGCCGAAAGAAGCCCGGGACCGGCACTTAGCTTCGGAGAGCTGCGTATCTGCGTCTTCTGCGTGTCTTGCCGCTCTACACTCAGCAAAAAGCTTTTCCACCATATCTTGCAAGGAGAAACTCTGCCAGGAAAGAAAACATCCAAAATCTTGTTCTAAAGCTTGCACGGGGGTCTGCAAAGAGTTTGGCAAGAATGAAAGGTAGTTGTCCAAAACTCGTTCTTTTCCAATAGAATAACCATGGAAAAGGCAGGAGAGTGGTAAAGTACTGTTTTCTCTAAGTCTGAAGGCTGCCCACGCTGTGCCTGTGTGCTGCAGCTTGCATCTTCGCCTTTGGGAAGCTGCCGCTCGCCGATTCTCCCGCAGGCGAAGAAGCGGCTTCTTCGCACACAGAGCATTGTGGCGAGCGCAGGGAGCTCCTGAGAGCGGTTTGTGCCGAAAGAAGCCCGGGACCGGCACTTAGCTTCGGAGAGCTGCGTATCTGCGTCTTCTGCGTGTCTTGCCGCTCTACACTCAGCAAAAAGCTTTTCCACCATATCTTGCAAGGAGAAACTCTGCCAGGAAAGAAAACATCCAAAATCTTGTTCTAAAGCTTGCACGGGGGTCTGCAAAGAGTTTGGCAAGAATGAAAGGTAGTTGTCCAAAACTCGTTCTTTTCCAATAGAATAACCATGGAAAAGGCAGGAGAGTGGTAAAGTACTGTTTTCTCTAAGTCTGAAGGCTGCCCACACTGTGCCTGCGTGCTGCAGCTTGCATCTTCGCCTTTGGGAAGCTGCCGCTCGCCGATTCTCCCGGAGGCGAAGAAGCGGCTTCTTCGCACACAGAGCATTGTGGCGAGCGCAGGGAGCTCCTGAGAGCGGTTTGTGCCGAAAGAAGCCCGGGACCGGCACTTAGCTTCGGAGAGCTGCGTATCTGCGTCTTCTGCGTGTCTTGCCGCTCTACACTCAGCCAAAAGCTTTTCCACCATATCTTGCAAGGAGAAACTCTGCCAGGAAAGAAAACATCCAAAATCTTGTTCTAAAGCTTGCACGGGGGTCTGCAAAGAGTTTGGCAAGAATGAAAGGTAGTTGTCCAAAACTCGTTCTTTTCCAATAGAATAACCATGGAAAAGGCAGGAGAGTGGTAAAGTACTGTTTTCTCTAAGTCTGAAGGCTGCCCACGCTGTGCCTGTGTGCTGCAGCTTGCATCTTCGCCTTTGGGAAGCTGCCGCTCGCCGATTCTCCCGCAGGCGAAGAAGCGGCTTCTTCGCACACAGAGCATTGTGGCGAGCGCAGGGAGCTCCTGAGAGCGGTTTGTGCCGAAAGAAGCCCGGGACCGGCACTTAGCTTCGGAGAGCTGCGTATCTGCGTCTTCTGCGTGTCTTGCCGCTCTACACTCAGCCAAAAGCTTTTCCACCATATCTTGCAAGGAGAAACTCTGCCAGGAAAGAAAACATCCAAAATCTTGTTCTAAAGCTTGCACAGAGGTCTGCAAAGAGTTTGGCAAGAATGAAAGGTAGTTGTCCAAAACTCGTTCTTTTCCAATAGAATAACCATGGAAAAGGCAGGAGAGTGGTAAAGTACTGTTTTCTCTAAGTCTGAAGGCTGCCCACACTGTGCCTGCGTGCTGCAGCTTGCATCTTCGCCATTGGGAAGCTGCCGCTCGCCGATTCTCCCGCAGGCGAAGAAGCGGCTTCTTCGCACACAGAGCATTGTGGCGAGCGCAGGGAGCTCCTGAGAGCGGTTTGTGCCGAAAGAAGCCCGGGACCGGCACTTAGCTTCGGAGAGCTGCGTATCTGCGTCTTCTGCGTGTCTTGCCGCTCTACACTCAGCAAAAAGCTTTTCCACCATATCTTGCAAGGAGAAACTCTGCCAGGAAAGAAAACATCCAAAATCTTGTTCTAAAGCTTGCACGGGGGTCTGCAAAGAGTTTGGCAAGAATGAAAGGTAGTTGTCCAAAACTCGTTCTGTTCCAATAGAATAACCATGGAAAAGGCAGGAGAGTGGTAAAGTACTGTTTTCTCTAAGTCTGAAGGCTGCCCACACTGTGCCTGCGTGCTGCAGCTTGCATCTTCGCCTTTGGGAAGCTGCCGCTCGCCGATTCTCCCGCAGGCGAAGAAGCGGCTTCTTCGCACACAGAGCATTGTGGCGAGCGCAGGGAGCTCCTGAGAGCGGTTTGTGCCGAAAGAAGCCCGGGACCGGCACTTAGCTTCGGAGAGCTGCGTATCTGCGTCTTCTGCGTGTCTTGCCGCTCTACACTCAGCCAAAAGCTTTTCCACCATATCTTGCAAGGAGAAACTCTGCCAGGAAAGAAAACATCCAAAATCTTGTTCTAAAGCTTGCACGGAGGTCTGCAAAGAGTTTGGCAAGAATGAAAGGTAGTTGTCCAAAACTCGTTCTTTTCCAATAGAATAACCATGGAAAAGGCAGGAGAGTGGTAAAGTACTGTTTTCTCTAAGTCTGAAGGCTGCCCACACTGTGCCTGCGTGCTGCAGCTTGCATCTTCGCCTTTGGGAAGCTGCCGCTCGCCGATTCTCCCGCAGGCGAAGAAGCGGCTTCTTCGCACACAGAGCATTGTGGCGAGCGCAGGGAGCTCCTGAGAGCGGTTTGTGCCGAAAGAAGCCCGGGACCGGCACTTAGCTTCGGAGAGCTGCGTATCTGCGTCTTCTGCGTGTCTTGCCGCACTACACTCAGCAAAAAGCTTTTCCACCATATCTTGCAAGGAGAAACTCTGCCAGGAAAGAAAACATCCAAAATCTTGTTCTAAAGCTTGCACGGGGGTCTGCAAAGAGTTTGGCAAGAATGAAAGGTAGTTGTCCAAAACTCGTTCTTTTCCAATAGAATAACCATGGAAAAGGCAGGAGAGTGGTAAAGTACTGTTTTCTCTAAGTCTGAAGGCTGCCCACGCTGTGCCTGTGTGCTGCAGCTTGCATCTTCGCCTTTGGGAAGCTGCCGCTCGCCGATTCTCCCGGAGGCGAAGAAGCGGCTTCTTCGCACACAGAGCATTGTGGCGAGCGCAGGGAGCTCCTGAGAGCGGTTTGTGCCGAAAGAAGCCCGGGACCGGCACTTAGCTTCGGAGAGCTGCGTATCTGCGTCTTCTGCGTGTCTTGCCGCTCTACACTCAGCCAAAAGCTTTTCCACCATATCTTGCAAGGAGAAACTCTGCCAGGAAAGAAAACATCCAAAATCTTGTTCTAAAGCTTGCACGGGGGTCTGCAAAGAGTTTGGCAAGAATGAAAGGTAGTTGTCCAAAACTCGTTCTTTTCCAATAGAATAACCATGGAAAAGGCAGGAGAGTGGTAAAGTACTGTTTTCTCTAAGTCTGAAGGCTGCCCACACTGTGCCTGCGTGCTGCAGCTTGCATCTTCGCCTTTGGGAAGCTGCCGCTCGCCGATTCTCCCGCAGGCGAAGAAGCGGCTTCTTCGCACACAGAGCATTGTGGCGAGCGCAGGGAGCTCCTGAGAGCGGTTTGTGCCGAAAGAAGCCCGGGACCGGCACTTAGCTTCGGAGAGCTGCGTATCTGCGTCTTCTGCGTGTCTTGCCGCTCTACACTCAGACAAAAGCTTTTCCACCATATCTTGCAAGGAGAAACTCTGCCAGGAAAGAAAACATCCAAAATCTTGTTCTAAAGCTTGCACGGAGGTCTGCAAAGAGTTTGGCAAGAATGAAAGGTAGTTGTCCAAAACTCGTTCTTTTCCAATAGAATAACCATGGAAAAGGCAGGAGAGTGGTAAAGTACTGTTTTCTCTAAGTCTGAAGGCTGCCCACACTGTGCCTGTGTGCTGCAGCTTGCATCTTCGCCTTTGGGAAGCTGCCGCTCGCCGATTCTCCCGCAGGCGAAGAAGCGGCTTCTTCGCACACAGAGCATTGTGGCGAGCGCAGGGAGCTCCTGAGAGCGGTTTGTGCCGAAAGAAGCCCGGGACCGGCACTTAGCTTCGGAGAGCTGCGTATCTGCGTCTTCTGCGTGTCTTGCCGCTCTACACTCAGCCAAAAGCTTTTCCAGCATATCTTGCAAGGAGAAACTCTGCCAGGAAAGAAAACATCCAAAATCTTGTTCTAAAGCTTGCACGGGGGTCTGCAAAGAGTTTGGCAAGAATGAAAGGTAGTTGTCCAAAACTCGTTCTTTTCCAATAGAATAACCATGGAAAAGGCAGGAGAGTGGTAAAGTACTGTTTTCTCTAAGTCTGAAGGCTGCCCACACTGTGCCTGCGTGCTGCAGCTTGCATCTTCGCCTTTGGGAAGCTGCCGCTCGCCGATTCTCCCGGAGGCGAAGAAGCGGCTTCTTCGCACACAGAGCATTGTGGCGAGCGCAGGGAGCTCCTGAGAGCGGTTTGTGCCGAAAGAAGCCCGGGACCGGCACTTAGCTTCGGAGAGCTGCGTATCTGCGTCTTCTGCGTGTCTTGCCGCTCTACACTCAGCCAAAAGCTTTTCCACCATATCTTGCAAGGAGAAACTCTGCCAGGAAAGAAAACATCCAAAATCTTGTTCTAAAGCTTGCACGGGGGTCTGCAAAGAGTTTGGCAAGAATGAAAGGTAGTTGTCCAAAACTCGTTCTTTTCCAATAGAATAACCATGGAAAAGGCAGGAGAGTGGTAAAGTACTGTTTTCTCTAAGTCTGAAGGCTGCCCACGCTGTGCCTGTGTGCTGCAGCTTGCATCTTCGCCTTTGGGAAGCTGCCGCTCGCCGATTCTCCCGCAGGCGAAGAAGCGGCTTCTTCGCACACAGAGCATTGTGGCGAGCGCAGGGAGCTCCTGAGAGCGGTTTGTGCCGAAAGAAGCCCGGGACCGGCACTTAGCTTCGGAGAGCTGCGTATCTGCGTCTTCTGCGTGTCTTGCCGCTCTACACTCAGCCAAAAGCTTTTCCACCATATCTTGCAAGGAGAAACTCTGCCAGGAAAGAAAACATCCAAAATCTTGTTCTAAAGCTTGCACGGGGGTCTGCAAAGAGTTTGGCAAGAATGAAAGGTAGTTGTCCAAAACTCGTTCTTTTCCAATAGAATAACCATGGAAAAGGCAGGAGAGTGGTAAAGTACTGTTTTCTCTAAGTCTGAAGGCTGCCCACACTGTGCCTGCGTGCTGCAGCTTGCATCTTCGCCATTGGGAAGCTGCCGCTCGCCGATTCTCCCGCAGGCGAAGAAGCGGCTTCTTCGCACACAGAGCATTGTGGCGAGCGCAGGGAGCTCCTGAGAGCGGTTTGTGCCGAAAGAAGCCCGGGACCGGCACTTAGCTTCGGAGAGCTGCGTATCTGCGTCTTCTGCGTGTCTTGCCGCTCTACACTCAGCAAAAAGCTTTTCCACCATATCTTGCAAGGAGAAACTCTGCCAGGAAAGAAAACATCCAAAATCTTGTTCTAAAGCTTGCACGGGGGTCTGCAAAGAGTTTGGCAAGAATGAAAGGTAGTTGTCCAAAACTCGTTCTTTTCCAATAGAATAACCATGGAAAAGGCAGGAGAGTGGTAAAGTACTGTTTTCTCTAAGTCTGAAGGCTGCCCACACTGTGCCTGCGTGCTGCAGCTTGCATCTTCGCCTTTGGGAAGCTGCCGCTCGCCGATTCTCCCGGAGGCGAAGAAGCGGCTTCTTCGCACACAGAGCATTGTGGCGAGCGCAGGGAGCTCCTGAGAGCGGTTTGTGCCGAAAGAAGCCCGGGACCGGCACTTAGCTTCGGAGAGCTGCGTATCTGCGTCTTCTGCGTGTCTTGCCGCTCTACACTCAGCCAAAAGCTTTTCCACCATATCTTGCAAGGAGAAACTCTGCCAGGAAAGAAAACATCCAAAATCTTGTTCTAAAGCTTGCACGGAGGTCTGCAAAGAGTTTGGCAAGAATGAAAGGTAGTTGTCCAAAACTCGTTCTTTTCCAATAGAATAACCATGGAAAAGGCAGGAGAGTGGTAAAGTACTGTTTTCTCTAAGTCTGAAGGCTGCCCACACTGTGCCTGCGTGCTGCAGCTTGCATCTTCGCCTTTGGGAAGCTGCCGCTCGCCGATTCTCCCGCAGGCGAAGAAGCGGCTTCTTCGCACACAGAGCATTGTGGCGAGCGCAGGGAGCTCCTGAGAGCGGTTTGTGCCGAAAGAAGCCCGGGACCGGCACTTAGCTTCGGAGAGCTGCGTATCTGCGTCTTCTGCGTGTCTTGCCGCACTACACTCAGCAAAAAGCTTTTCCACCATATCTTGCAAGGAGAAACTCTGCCAGGAAAGAAAACATCCAAAATCTTGTTCTAAAGCTTGCACGGGGGTCTGCAAAGAGTTTGGCAAGAATGAAAGGTAGTTGTCCAAAACTCGTTCTTTTCCAATAGAATAACCATGGAAAAGGCAGGAGAGTGGTAAAGTACTGTTTTCTCTAAGTCTGAAGGCTGCCCACACTGTGCCTGTGTGCTGCAGCTTGCATCTTCGCCTTTGGGAAGCTGCCGCTCGCCGATTCTCCCGGAGGCGAAGAAGCGGCTTCTTCGCACACAGAGCATTGTGGCGAGCGCAGGGAGCTCCTGAGAGCGGTTTGTGCCGAAAGAAGCCCGGGACCGGCACTTAGCTTCGGAGAGCTGCGTATCTGCGTCTTCTGCGTGTCTTGCCGCTCTACACTCAGCCAAAAGCTTTTCCACCATATCTTGCAAGGAGAAACTCTGCCAGGAAAGAAAACATCCAAAATCTTGTTCTAAAGCTTGCACGGGGGTCTGCAAAGAGTTTGGCAAGAAGGAAAGGTAGTTGTCCAAAACTCGTTCTTTTCCAATAGAATAACCATGGAAAAGGCAGGAGAGTGGTAAAGTACTGTTTTCTCTAAGTCTGAAGGCTGCCCACACTGTGCCTGTGTGCTGCAGCTTGCATCTTCGCCTTTGGGAAGCTGCCGCTCGCCGATTCTCCCGGAGGCGAAGAAGCGGCTTCTTCGCACACAGAGCATTGTGGCGAGCGCAGGGAGCTCCTGAGAGCGGTTTGTGCCGAAAGAAGCCCGGGACCGGCACTTAGCTTCGGAGAGCTGCGTATCTGCGTCTTCTGCGTGTCTTGCCGCTCTACACTCAGCCAAAAGCTTTTCCACCATATCTTGCAAGGAGAAACTCTGCCAGGAAAGAAAACATCCAAAATCTTGTTCTAAAGCTTGCACGGGGGTCTGCAAAGAGTTTGGCAAGAATGAAAGGTAGTTGTCCAAAACTCGTTCTTTTCCAATAGAATAACCATGGAAAAGGCAGGAGAGTGGTAAAGTACTGTTTTCTCTAAGTCTGAAGGCTGCCCACACTGTGCCTGTGTGCTGCAGCTTGCATCTTCGCCTTTGGGAAGCTGCCGCTCGCCGATTCTCCCGCAGGCGAAGAAGCGGCTTCTTCGCACACAGAGCATTGTGGCGAGCGCAGGGAGCTCCTGAGAGCGTTTTGTGCCGAAAGAAGCCCGGGACCGGCACTTAGCTTCGGAGAGCTGCGTATCTGCGTCTTCTGCGTGTCTTGCCGCTCTACACTCAGCCAAAAGCTTTTCCACCATATCTTGCAAGGAGAAACTCTGCCAGGAAAGAAAACATCCAAAATCTTGTTCTAAAGCTTGCACGGGGGTCTGCAAAGAGTTTGGCAAGAATGAAAGGTAGTTGTCCAAAACTCGTTCTTTTCCAATAGAATAACCATGGAAAAGGCAGGAGAGTGGTAAAGTACTGTTTTCTCTAAGTCTGAAGGCTGCCCACACTGTGCCTGTGTGCTGCAGCTTGCATCTTCGCCTTTGGGAAGCTGCCGCTCACCGATTCTCCCGGAGGCGAAGAAGCGGCTTCTTCGCACACAGAGCATTGTGGCGAGCGCAGGGAGCTCCTGAGAGCGGTTTGTGCCGAAAGAAGCCCGGGACCGGCACTTAGCTTCGGAGAGCTGCGTATCTGCGTCTTCTGCGTGTCTTGCCGCTCTACACTCAGCAAAAAGCTTTTCCACCATATCTTGCAAGGAGAAACTCTGCCAGGAAAGAAAACATCCAAAATCTTGTTCTAAAGCTTGCACGGGGGTCTGCAAAGAGTTTGGCAAGAATGAAAGGTAGTTGTCCAAAACTCGTTCTTTTCCAATAGAATAACCATGGAAAAGGCAGGAGAGTGGTAAAGTACTGTTTTCTCTAAGTCTGAAGGCTGCCCACACTGTGCCTGTGTGCTGCAGCTTGCATCTTCGCCTTTGGGAAGCTGCCGCTCGCCGATTCTCCCGCAGGCGAAGAAGCGGCTTCTTCGCACACAGAGCATTGTGGCGAGCGCAGGGAGCTCCTGAGAGCGGTTTGTGCCGAAAGAAGCCCGGGACCGGCACTTAGCTTCGGAGAGCTGCGTATCTGCGTCTTCTGCGTGTCTTGCCGCTCTACACTCAGCCAAAAGCTTTTCCACCATATCTTGCAAGGAGAAACTCTGCCAGGAAAGAAAACATCCAAAATCTTGTTCTAAAGCTTGCACGGGGGTCTGCAAAGAGTTTGGCAAGAATGAAAGGTAGTTGTCCAAAACTCGTTCTTTTCCAATAGAATAACCATGGAAAAGGCAGGAGAGTGGTAAAGTACTGTTTTCTCTAAGTCTGAAGGCTGCCCACACTGTGCCTGCGTGCTGCAGCTTGCATCTTCGCCTTTGGGAAGCTGCCGCTCGCCGATTCTCCCGGAGGCGAAGAAGCGGCTTCTTCGCACACAGAGCATTGTGGCGAGCGCAGGGAGCTCCTGAGAGCGGTTTGTGCCGAAAGAAGCCCGGGACCGGCACTTAGCTTCGGAGAGCTGCGTATCTGCGTCTTCTGCGTGTCTTGCCGCTCTACACTCAGCCAAAAGCTTTTCCACCATATCTTGCAAGGAGAAACTCGGCCAGGAAAGAAAACATCCAAAATCTTGTTCTAAAGCTTGCACGGGGGTCTGCAAAGAGTTTGGCAAGAATGAAAGGTAGTTGTCCAAAACTCGTTCTTTTCCAATAGAATAACCATGGAAAAGGCAGGAGAGTGGTAAAGTACTGTTTTCTCTAAGTCTGAATGCTGCCCACACTGTACCTGTGTGCTGCAGCTTGCATCTTCGCCTTTGGGAAGCTGCCGCTCGCCGATTCTCCCGGAGGCGAAGAAGCGGCTTCTTCGCACACAGAGCATTGTGGCGAGCGCAGGGAGCTCCTGAGAGCGGTTTGTGCCGAAAGAAGCCCGGGACCGGCACTTAGCTTCGGAGAGCTGCGTATCTGCGTCTTCTGCGTGTCTTGCCGCTCTACACTCAGCCAAAAGCTTTTCCACCATATCTTGCAAGGAGAAACTCTGCCAGGAAAGAAAACATCCAAAATCTTGTTCTAAAGCTTGCACGGGGGTCTGCAAAGAGTTTGGCAAGAATGAAAGGTAGTTGTCCAAAACTCGTTCTTTTCCAATAGAATAACCATGGAAAAGGCAGGAGAGTGGTAAAGTACTGTTTTCTCTAAGTCTGAAGGCTGCCCACACTGTGCCTGTGTGCTGCAGCTTGCATCTTCGCCTTTGGGAAGCTGCCGCTCGCCGATTCTCCCGGAGGCGAAGAAGCGGCTTCTTCGCACACAGAGCATTGTGGCGAGCGCAGGGAGCTCCTGAGAGCGGTTTGTGCCGAAAGAAGCCCGGGACCGGCACTTAGCTTCGGAGAGCTGCGTATCTGCGTCTTCTGCGTGTCTTGCCGCTCTACACTCAGCCAAAAGCTTTTCCACCATATCTTGCAAGGAGAAACTCTGCCAGGAAAGAAAACATCCAAAATCTTGTTCTAAAGCTTGCACGGGGGTCTGCAAAGAGTTTGGCAAGAATGAAAGGTAGTTGTCCAAAACTCGTTCTTTTCCAATAGAATAACCATGGAAAAGGCAGGAGAGTGGTAAAGTACTGTTTTCTCTAAGTCTGAAGGCTGCCCACGCTGTGCCTGTGTGCTGCAGCTTGCATCTTCGCCTTTGGGAAGCTGCCGCTCGCCGATTCTCCCGCAGGCGAAGAAGCGGCTTCTTCGCACACAGAGCATTGTGGCGAGCGCAGGGAGCTCCTGAGAGCGGTTTGTGCCGAAAGAAGCCCGGGACCGGCACTTAGCTTCGGAGAGCTGCGTATCTGCGTCTTCTGCGTGTCTTGCCGCTCTACACTCAGCCAAAAGCTTTTCCACCATATCTTGCAAGGAGAAACTCTGCCAGGAAAGAAAACATCCAAAATCTTGTTCTAAAGCTTGCACGGGGGTCTGCAAAGAGTTTGGCAAGAATGAAAGGTAGTTGTCCAAAACTCGTTCTTTTCCAATAGAATAACCATGGAAAAGGCAGGAGAGTGGTAAAGTACTGTTTTCTCTAAGTCTGAAGGCTGCCCACACTGTGCCTGTGTGCTGCAGCTTGCACCTTCGCCTTTGGGAAGCTGCCGCTCGCCGATTCTCCCGGAGGCGAAGAAGCGGCTTCTTCGCACACAGAGCATTGTGGCGAGCGCATGGAGCTCCTGAGAGCGGTTTGTGCCGAAAGAAGCCCGGGACCGGCACTTAGCTTCGGAGAGCTGCGTATCTGCGTCTTCTGCGTGTCTTGCCGCTCTACACTCAGCCAAAAGCTTTTCCACCATATCTTGCAAGGAGAAACTCTGCCAGGAAAGAAAACATCCAAAATCTTGTTCTAAAGCTTGCACGGGGGTCTGCAAAGAGTTTGGCAAGAATGAAAGGTAGTTGTCCAAAACTCGTTCTTTTCCAATAGAATAACCATGGAAAAGGCAGGAGAGCGGTAAAGTACTGTTTTCTCTAAGTCTGAAGGCTGCCCACACTGTGCCTGTGTGCTGCAGCTTGCACCTTCGCCTTTGGGAAGCTGCCGCTCGCCGATTCTCCCGGAGGCGAAGAAGCGGCTTCTTCGCACACAGAGCATTGTGGCGAGCGCATGGAGCTCCTGAGAGCGGTTTGTGCCGAAAGAAGCCCGGGACCGGCACTTAGCTTCGGAGAGCTGCGTATCTGCGTCTTCTGCGTGTCTTGCCGCTCTACACTCAGCCAAAAGCTTTTCCACCATATCTTGCAAGGAGAAACTCTGCCAGGAAAGAAAACATCCAAAATCTTGTTCTAAAGCTTGCACGGGGGTCTGCAAAGAGTTTGGCAAGAATGAAAGGTAGTTGTCCAAAACTCGTTCTTTTCCAATAGAATAACCATGGAAAAGGCAGGAGAGTGGTAAAGTACTGTTTTCTCTAAGTCTGAAGGCTGCCCACACTGTGCCTGTGTGCTGCAGCTTGCATCTTCGCCTTTGGGAAGCTGCCGCTCGCCGATTCTCCTGGAGGCGAAGAAGCGGCTTCTTCGCACACAGAGCATTGTGGCGAGCGCAGGGAGCTCCTGAGAGCGGTTTGTGCCGAAAGAAGCCCGGGACCGGCACTTAGCTTCGGAGAGCTGCGTATCTGCGTCTTCTGCGTGTCTTGCCGCTCTACACTCAGCCAAAAGCTTTTCCACCATATCTTGCAAGGAGAAACTCTGCCAGGAAAGAAAACATCCAAAATCTTGTTCTAAAGCTTGCACGGGGGTCTGCAAAGAGTTTGGCAAGAATGAAAGGTAGTTGCCCAAAACTCGTTCTTTTCCAATAGAATAACCATGGAAAAGGCAGGAGAGCGGTAAAGTACTGTTTTCTCTAAGTCTGAAGGCTGCCCACACTGTGCCTGCGTGCTGCAGCTTGCATCTTCGCCTTTGGGAAGCTGCCGCTCGCCGATTCTCCCGGAGGCGAAGAAGCGGCTTCTTCGCACACAGAGCATTGTGGCGAGCGCAGGGAGCTCCTGAGAGCGGTTTGTGCCGAAAGAAGCCCGGGACCGGCACTTAGCTTCGGAGAGCTGCGTATCTGCGTCTTCTGCGTGTCTTGCCGCTCTACACTCAGCCAAAAGCTTTTCCACCATATCTTGCAAGGAGAAACTCTGCCAGGAAAGAAAACATCCAAAATCTTGTTCTAAAGCTTGCACGGGGGTCTGCAAAGAGTTTGGCAAGAATGAAAGGTAGTTGTCCAAAACTCGTTCTTTTCCAATAGAATAACCATGGAAAAGGCAGGAGAGTGGTAAAGTACTGTTTTCTCTAAGTCTGAAGGCTGCCCACACTGTGCCTGTGTGCTGCAGCTTGCATCTTCGCCTTTGGGAAGCTGCCGCTCGCCGATTCTCCTGGAGGCGAAGAAGCGGCTTCTTCGCACACAGAGCATTGTGGCGAGCGCAGGGAGCTCCTGAGAGCGGTTTGTGCCGAAAGAAGCCCGGGACCGGCACTTAGCTTCGGAGAGCTGCGTATCTGCGTCTTCTGCGTGTCTTGCCGCTCTACACTCAGCCAAAAGCTTTTCCACCATATCTTGCAAGGAGAAACTCTGCCAGGAAAGAAAACATCCAAAATCTTGTTCTAAAGCTTGCACGGGGGTCTGCAAAGAGTTTGGCAAGAATGAAAGGTAGTTGCCCAAAACTCGTTCTTTTCCAATAGAATAACCATGGAAAAGGCAGGAGAGTGGTAAAGTACTGTTTTCTCTAAGTCTGAAGGCTGCCCACACTGTGCCTGCGTGCTGCAGCTTGCATCTTCGCCTTTGGGAAGCTGCCGCTCGCCGATTCTCCCGGAGGCGAAGAAGCGGCTTCTTCGCACACAGAGCATTGTGGCGAGCGCAGGGAGCTCCTGAGAGCGGTTTGTGCCGAAAGAAGCCCGGGACCGGCACTTAGCTTCGGAGAGCTGCGTATCTGCGTCTTCTGCGTGTCTTGCCGCTCTACACTCAGCCAAAAGCTTTTCCACCATATCTTGCAAGGAGAAACTCTGCCAGGAAAGAAAACATCCAAAATCTTGTTCTAAAGCTTGCACGGGGGTCTGCAAAGAGTTTGGCAAGAATGAAAGGTAGTTGTCCAAAACTCGTTCTTTTCCAATAGAATAACCATGGAAAAGGCAGGAGAGTGGTAAAGTACTGTTTTCTCTAAGTCTGAAGGCTGCCCACACTGTGCCTGTGTGCTGCAGCTTGCATCTTCGCCTTTGGGAAGCTGCCGCTCGCCGATTCTCCCGGAGGCGAAGAAGCGGCTTCTTCGCACACAGAGCATTGTGGCGAGCGCAGGGAGCTCCTGAGAGCGGTTTGTGCCGAAAGAAGCCCGGGACCGGCACTTAGCTTCGGAGAGCTGCGTATCTGCGTCTTCTGCGTGTCTTGCCGCTCTACACTCAGCCAAAAGCTTTTCCACCATATCTTGCAAGGAGAAACTCTGCCAGGAAAGAAAACATCCAAAATCTTGTTCTAAAGCTTGCACGGGGGTCTGCAAAGAGTTTGGCAAGAATGAAAGGTAGTTGTCCAAAACTCGTTCTTTTCCAATAGAATAACCATGGAAAAGGCAGGAGAGTGGTAAAGTACTGTTTTCTCTAAGTCTGAAGGCTGCCCACACTGTGCCTGTGTGCTGCAGCTTGCATCTTCGCCTTTGGGAAGCTGCCGCTCGCCGATTCTCCCGCAGGCGAAGAAGCGGCTTCTTCGCACACAGAGCATTGTGGCGAGCGCAGGGAGCTCCTGAGAGCGGTTTGTGCTGAAAGAAGCCCGGGACCGGCACTTAGCTTCGGAGAGCTGCGTATCTGCGTCTTCTGCGTGTCTTGCCGCTCTACACTCAGCCAAAAGCTTTTCCACCATATCTTGCAAGGAGAAACTCTGCCAGGAAAGAAAACATCCAAAATCTTGTTCTAAAGCTTGCACGGGGGTCTGCAAAGAGTTTGGCAAGAATGAAAGGTAGTTGTCCAAAACTCGTTCTTTTCCAATAGAATAACCATGGAAAAGGCAGGAGAGTGGTAAAGTACTGTTTTCTCTAAGTCTGAAGGCTGCCCACACTGTGCCTGTGTGCTGCAGCTTGCATCTTCGCCTTTGGGAAGCTGCCGCTCGCCGATTCTCCCGGAGGCGAAGAAGCGGCTTCTTCGCACACAGAGCATTGTGGCGAGCGCAGGGAGCTCCTGAGAGCGGTTTGTGCCGAAAGAAGCCCGGGACCGGCACTTAGCTTCGGAGAGCTGCGTATCTGCGTCTTCTGCGTGTCTTGCCGCTCTACACTCAGCCAAAAGCTTTTCCACCATATCTTGCAAGGAGAAACTCTGCCAGGAAAGAAAACATCCAAAATCTTGTTCTAAAGCTTGCACGGGGGTCTGCAAAGAGTTTGGCAAGAATGAAAGGTAGTTGTCCAAAACTCGTTCTTTTCCAATAGAATAACCATGGAAAAGGCAGGAGAGTGGTAAAGTACTGTTTTCTCTAAGTCTGAAGGCTGCCCACACTGTGCCTGTGTGCTGCAGCTTGCATCTTCGCCTTTGGGAAGCTGCCGCTCGCCGATTCTCCTGGAGGCGAAGAAGCGGCTTCTTCGCACACAGAGTATTGTGGCGAGCGCAGGGAGCTCCTGAGAGCGGTTTGTGCCGAAAGAAGCCCGGGACCGGCACTTAGCTTCGGAGAGCTGCGTATCTGCGTCTTCTGCGTGTCTTGCCGCTCTACACTCAGCCAAAAGCTTTTCCACCATATCTTGCAAGGAGAAACTCTGCCAGGAAAGAAAACATCCAAAATCTTGTTCTAAAGCTTGCACGGGGGTCTGCAAAGAGTTTGGCAAGAATGAAAGGTAGTTGTCCAAAACTCGTTCTTTTCCAATAGAATAACCATGGAAAAGGCAGGAGAGTGGTAAAGTACTGTTTTCTCTAAGTCTGAAGGCTGCCCACGCTGTGCCTGTGTGCTGCAGCTTGCATCTTCGCCTTTGGGAAGCTGCCGCTCGCCGATTCTCCCGCAGGCGAAGAAGCGGCTTCTTCGCACACAGAGCATTGTGGCGAGCGCAGGGAGCTCCTGAGAGCGGTTTGTGCCGAAAGAAGCCCGGGACCGGCACTTAGCTTCGGAGAGCTGCGTATCTGCGTCTTCTGCGTGTCTTGCCGCTCTACACTCAGCCAAAAGCTTTTCCACCATATCTTGCAAGGAGAAACTCTGCCAGGAAAGAAAACATCCAAAATCTTGTTCTAAAGCTTGCACGGGGGTCTGCAAAGAGTTTGGCAAGAATGAAAGGTAGTTGTCCAAAACTCGTTCTTTTCCAATAGAATAACCATGGAAAAGGCAGGAGAGTGGTAAAGTACTGTTTTCTCTAAGTCTGAAGGCTGCCCACACTGTGCCTGTGTGCTGCAGCTTGCATCTTCGCCTTTGGGAAGCTGCCGCTCGCCGATTCTCCCGGAGGCGAAGAAGCGGCTTCTTCGCACACAGAGCATTGTGGCGAGCGCAGGGAGCTCCTGAGAGCGGTTTGTGCCGAAAGAAGCCCGGGACCGGCACTTAGCTTCGGAGAGCTGCGTATCTGCGTCTTCTGCGTGTCTTGCCGCTCTACACTCAGCAAAAAGCTTTTCCACCATATCTTGCAAGGAGAAACTCTGCCAGGAAAGAAAACATCCAAAATCTTGTTCTAAAGCTTGCACGGGGGTCTGCAAAGAGTTTGGCAAGAATGAAAGGTAGTTGTCCAAAACTCGTTCTTTTCCAATAGAATAACCATGGAAAAGGCAGGAGAGTGGTAAAGTACTGTTTTCTCTAAGTCTGAAGGCTGCCCACACTGTGCCTGCGTGCTGCAGCTTGCATCTTCGCCTTTGGGAAGCTGCCGCTCGCCGATTCTCCCGGAGGCGAAGAAGCGGCTTCTTCGCACACAGAGCATTGTGGCGAGCGCAGGGAGCTCCTGAGAGCGGTTTGTGCCGAAAGAAGCCCGGGACCGGCACTTAGCTTCGGAGAGCTGCGTATCTGCGTCTTCTGCGTGTCTTGCCGCTCTACACTCAGCCAAAAGCTTTTCCACCATATCTTGCAAGGAGAAACTCTGCCAGGAAAGAAAACATCCAAAATCTTGTTCTAAAGCTTGCACGGGGGTCTGCAAAGAGTTTGGCAAGAATGAAAGGTAGTTGTCCAAAACTCGTTCTTTTCCAATAGAATAACCATGGAAAAGGCAGGAGAGTGGTAAAGTACTGTTTTCTCTAAGTCTGAAGGCTGCCCACACTGTGCCTGCGTGCTGCAGCTTGCATCTTCGCCTTTGGGAAGCTGCCGCTCGCCGATTCTCCCGGAGGCGAAGAAGCGGCTTCTTCGCACACAGAGCATTGTGGCGAGCGCAGGGAGCTCCTGAGAGCGGTTTGTGCCGAAAGAAGCCCGGTACCGGCACTTAGCTTCTGAGAGCTGCGTATCTGCGTCTTCTGCGTGTCTTGCCGCTCTACACTCAGCAAAAAGCTTTTCCACCATATCTTGCAAGGAGAAACTCTGCCAGGAAAGAAAACATCCAAAATCTTGTTCTAAAGCTTACACGGGGGTCTTCAAAGAGTTTGGCAAGAATGAAAGGTAGTTGTCCAAAACTCGTTCTTTTCCAATAGAATAACCATGGAAAAGGCAGGAGAGTGGTAAAGTACTGTTTTCTCTAAGTCTGAAGGCTGCCCACACTGTGCCTGTGTGCCGCAGCTTGCATCTTCGCCTTTGGGAAGCTGCCGCTCGCCGATTCTCCCGCAGGCGAAGAAGCGGCTTCTTCGCACACAGAGCATTGTGGCGAGCGCAGGGAGCTCCTGAGAGCGGTTTGTGCCGAAAGAAGCCCGGGACCGGCACTTAGCTTCGGAGAGCTGCGTATCTGCGTCTTCTGCGTGTCTTGCCGCTCTACACTCAGCCAAAAGCTTTTCCACCATATCTTGCAAGGAGAAACTCTGCCAGGAAAGAAAACATCCAAAATCTTGTTCTAAAGCTTGCACGGGGGTGTGCAAAGAGTTTGGCAAGAATGAAAGGTAGTTGTCCAAAACTCGTTCTTTTCCAATAGAATAACCATGGAAAAGGCAGGAGAGTGGTAAAGTACTGTTTTCTCTAAGTCTGAAGGCTGCCCACACTGTGCCTGCGTGCTGCAGCTTGCATCTTCACCTTTGGGAAGCTGCCGCTCGCCGATTCTCCCGGAGGCGAAGAAGCGGCTTCTTCGCACACAGAGCATTGTGGCGAGCGCAGGGAGCTCCTGAGAGCGGTTTGTGCCGAAAGAAGCCCGGGACCGGCACTTAGCTTCGGAGAGCTGCGTATCTGCGTCTTCTGCGTGTCTTGCCGCTCTACACTCAGCCAAAAGCTTTTCCACCATATCTTGCAAGGAGAAACTCTGCCAGGAAAGAAAACATCCAAAATCTTGTTCTAAAGCTTGCACGGGGGTCTGCAAAGAGTTTGGCAAGAATGAAAGGTAGTTGTCCAAAACTCGTTCTTTTCCAATAGAATAACCATGGAAAAGGCAGGAGAGTGGTAAAGTACTGTTTTCTCTAAGTCTGAAGGCTGCCCACACTGTGCCTGCGTGCTGCAGCTTGCATCTTCGCCTTTGGGAAGCTGCCGCTCGCCGATTCTCCCGGAGGCGAAGAAGCGGCTTCTTCGCACACAGAGCATTGTGGCGAGCGCAGGGAGCTCCTGAGAGCGGTTTGTGCCGAAAGAAGCCCGGGACCGGCACTTAGCTTCGGAGAGCTGCGTATCTGCGTCTTCTGCGTGTCTTGCCGCTCTACACTCAGCCAAAAGCTTTTCCACCATATCTTGCAAGGAGAAACTCTGCCAGGAAAGAAAACATCCAAAATCTTGTTCTAAAGCTTACACGGGGGTCTTCAAAGAGTTTGGCAAGAATGAAAGGTAGTTGTCCAAAACTCGTTCTTTTCCAATAGAATAACCATGGAAAAGGCAGGAGAGTGGTAAAGTACTGTTTTCTCTAAGTCTGAAGGCTGCCCACACTGTGCCTGTGTGCCGCAGCTTGCATCTTCGCCTTTGGGAAGCTGCCGCTCGCCGATTCTCCCGCAGGCGAAGAAGCGGCTTCTTCGCACACAGAGCATTGTGGCGAGCGCAGGGAGCTCCTGAGAGCGGTTTGTGCCGAAAGAAGCCCGGGACCGGCACTTAGCTTCGGAGAGCTGCGTATCTGCGTCTTCTGCGTGTCTTGCCGCTCTACACTCAGCCAAAAGCTTTTCCACCATATCTTGCAAGGAGAAACTCTGCCAGGAAAGAAAACATCCAAAATCTTGTTCTAAAGCTTGCACGGGGGTCTGCAAAGAGTTTGGCAAGAATGAAAGGTAGTTGTCCAAAACTCGTTCTTTTCCAATAGAATAACCATGGAAAAGGCAGGAGAGTGGTAAAGTACTGTTTTCTCTAAGTCTGAAGGCTGCCCACACTGTGCCTGTGTGCTGCAGCTTGCATCTTCGCCTTTGGGAAGCTGCCGCTCGCCGATTCTCCCGCAGGCGAAGAAGCGGCTTCTTCGCACACAGAGCATTGTGGCGAGCGCAGGGAGCTCCTGAGAGCGTTTTGTGCCGAAAGAAGCCCGGGACCGGCACTTAGCTTCGGAGAGCTGCGTATCTGCGTCTTCTGCGTGTCTTGCCGCTCTACACTCAGCCAAAAGCTTTTCCACCATATCTTGCAAGGAGAAACTCTGCCAGGAAAGAAAACATCCAAAATCTTGTTCTAAAGCTTGCACGGGGGTCTGCAAAGAGTTTGGCAAGAATGAAAGGTAGTTGTCCAAAACTCGTTCTTTTCCAATAGAATAACCATGGAAAAGGCAGGAGAGTGGTAAAGTACTGTTTTCTCTAAGTCTGAAGGCGCCCACACTGTGCCTGTGTGCTGCAGCTTGCATCTTCGCCTTTGGGAAGCTGCCGCTCGCCGATTCTCCCGGAGGCGAAGAAGCGGCTTCTTCGCACACAGAGCATTGTGGCGAGCGCAGGGAGCTCCTGAGAGCGGTTTGTGCCGAAAGAAGCCCGGGACCGGCACTTAGCTTCGGAGAGCTGCGTATCTGCGTCTTCTGCGTGTCTTGCCGCTCTACACTCAGCAAAAAGCTTTTCCACCATATCTTGCAAGGAGAAACTCTGCCAGGAAAGAAAACATCCAAAATCTTGTTCTAAAGCTTGCACGGGGGTCTGCAAAGAGTTTGGCAAGAATGAAAGGTAGTTGTCCAAAACTCGTTCTTTTCCAATAGAATAACCATGGAAAAGGCAGGAGAGTGGTAAAGTACTGTTTTCTCTAAGTCTGAAGGCTGCCCACACTGTGCCTGTGTGCTGCAGCTTGCATCTTCGCCTTTGGGAAGCTGCCGCTCGCCGATTCTCCCGGAGGCGAAGAAGCGGCTTCTTCGCACACAGAGCATTGTGGCGAGCGCAGGGAGCTCCTGAGAGCGGTTTGTGCCGAAAGAAGCCCGGGACCGGCACTTAGCTTCGGAGAGCTGCGTATCTGCGTCTTCTGCGTGTCTTGCCGCTCTACACTCAGCAAAAAGCTTTTCCACCATATCTTGCAAGGAGAAACTCTGCCAGGAAAGAAAACATCCAAAATCTTGTTCTAAAGCTTGCACGGGGGTCTGCAAAGAGTTTGGCAAGAATGAAAGGTGTTGTCCAAAACTCGTTCTTTTCCAATAGAATAACCATGGAAAAGGCAGGAGAGTGGTAAAGTACTGTTTTCTCTAAGTCTGAAGGCTGCCCACACTGTGCCTGTGTGCTGCAGCTTGCATCTTCACCTTTGGGAAGCTGCCGCTCGCCGATTCTCCCGGAGGCGAAGAAGCGGCTTCTTCGCACACAGAGCATTGTGGCGAGCGCAGGGAGCTCCTGAGAGCGGTTTGTGCCGAAAGAAGCCCGGGACCGGCACTTAGCTTCGGAGAGCTGCGTATCTGCGTCTTCTGCGTGTCTTGCCGCTCTACACTCAGCCAAAAGCTTTTCCACCATATCTTGCAAGGAGAAACTCTGCCAGGAAAGAAAACATCCAAAATCTTGTTCTAAAGCTTGCACGGGGGTCTGCAAAGAGTTTGGCAAGAATGAAAGGTAGTTGTCCAAAACTCGTTCTTTTCCAATAGAATAACCATGGAAAAGGCAGGAGAGTGGTAAAGTACTGTTTTCTCTAAGTCTGAAGGCTGCCCACACTGTGCCTGTGTGCTGCAGCTTGCATCTTCGCCTTTGGGAAGCTGCCGCTCGCCGATTCTCCCGCAGGCGAAGAAGCGGCTTCTTCGCACACAGAGCATTGTGGCGAGCGCAGGGAGCTCCTGAGAGCGTTTTGTGCCGAAAGAAGCCCGGGACCGGCACTTAGCTTCGGAGAGCTGCGTATCTGCGTCTTCTGCGTGTCTTGCCGCTCTACACTCAGCCAAAAGCTTTTCCACCATATCTTGCAAGGAGAAACTCTGCCAGGAAAGAAAACATCCAAAATCTTGTTCTAAAGCTTGCACGGGGGTCTGCAAAGAGTTTGGCAAGAATGAAAGGTAGTTGTCCAAAACTCGTTCTTTTCCAATAGAATAACCATGGAAAAGGCAGGAGAGTGGTAAAGTACTGTTTTCTCTAAGTCTGAAGGCGCCCACACTGTGCCTGTGTGCTGCAGCTTGCATCTTCGCCTTTGGGAAGCTGCCGCTCGCCGATTCTCCCGGAGGCGAAGAAGCGGCTTCTTCGCACACAGAGCATTGTGGCGAGCGCAGGGAGCTCCTGAGAGCGGTTTGTGCCGAAAGAAGCCCGGGACCGGCACTTAGCTTCGGAGAGCTGCGTATCTGCGTCTTCTGCGTGTCTTGCCGCTCTACACTCAGCCAAAAGCTTTTCCACCATATCTTGCAAGGAGAAACTCTGCCAGGAAAGAAAACATCCAAAATCTTGTTCTAAAGCTTGCACGGGGGTCTGCAAAGAGTTTGGCAAGAATGAAAGGTAGTTGTCCAAAACTCGTTCTTTTCCAATAGAATAACCATGGAAAAGGCAGGAGAGTGGTAAAGTACTGTTTTCTCTAAGTCTGAAGGCTGCCCACACTGTGCCTGTGTGCTGCAGCTTGCATCTTCGCCTTTGGGAAGCTGCCGCTCGCCGATTCTCCCGCAGGCGAAGAAGCGGCTTCTTCGCACACAGAGCATTGTGGCGAGCGCAGGGAGCTCCTGAGAGCGGTTTGTGCCGAAAGAAGCCCGGGACCGGCACTTAGCTTCGGAGAGCTGCGTATCTGCGTCTTCTGCGTGTCTTGCCGCTCTACACTCAGCAAAAAGCTTTTCCACCATATCTTGCAAGGAGAAACTCTGCCAGGAAAGAAAACATCCAAAATCTTGTTCTAAAGCTTGCACGGGGGTCTGCAAAGAGTTTGGCAAGAATGAAAGGTAGTTGTCCAAAACTCGTTCTTTTCCAATAGAATAACCATGGAAAAGGCAGGAGAGTGGTAAAGTACTGTTTTCTCTAAGTCTGAAGGCTGCCCACACTGTGCCTGTGTGCTGCAGCTTGCATCTTCACCTTTGGGAAGCTGCCGCTCGCCGATTCTCCCGGAGGCGAAGAAGCGGCTTCTTCGCACACAGAGCATTGTGGCGAGCGCAGGGAGCTCCTGAGAGCGGTTTGTGCCGAAAGAAGCCCGGGACCGGCACTTAGCTTCGGAGAGCTGCGTATCTGCGTCTTCTGCGTGTCTTGCCGCTCTACACTCAGCCAAAAGCTTTTCCACCATATCTTGCAAGGAGAAACTCTGCCAGGAAAGAAAACATCCAAAATCTTGTTCTAAAGCTTGCACGGGGGTCTGCAAAGAGTTTGGCAAGAATGAAAGGTAGTTGTCCAAAACTCGTTCTTTTCCAATAGAATAACCATGGAAAAGGCAGGAGAGCGGTAAAGTACTGTTTTCTCTAAGTCTGAAGGCTGCCCACACTGTGCCTGTGTGCTGCAGCTTGCATCTTCGCCTTTGGGAAGCTGCCGCTCGCCGATTCTCCCGGAGGCGAAGAAGCGGCTTCTTCGCACACAGAGCATTGTGGCGAGCGCAGGGAGCTCCTGAGAGCGGTTTGTGCCGAAAGAAGCCCGGGACCGGCACTTAGCTTCGGAGAGCTGCGTATCTGCGTCTTCTGCGTGTCTTGCCGCTCTACACTCAGCAAAAAGCTTTTCCACCATATCTTGCAAGGAGAAACTCTGCCAGGAAAGAAAACATCCAAAATCTTGTTCTAAAGCTTGCACGGGGGTCTGCAAAGAGTTTGGCAAGAATGAAAGGTAGTTGTCCAAAACTCGTTCTTTTCCAATAGAATAACCATGGAAAAGGCAGGAGAGTGGTAAAGTACTGTTTTCTCTAAGTCTGAAGGCTGCCCACACTGTGCCTGCGTGCTGCAGCTTGCATCTTCGCCTTTGGGAAGCTGCCGCTCGCCGATTCTCCCGGAGGCGAAGAAGCGGCTTCTTCGCACACAGAGCATTGTGGCGAGCGCAGGGAGCTCCTGAGAGCGGTTTGTGCCGAAAGAAGCCCGGGACCGGCACTTAGCTTCGGAGAGCTGCGTATCTGCGTCTTCTGCGTGTCTTGCCGCTCTACACTCAGCAAAAAGCTTTTCCACCATATCTTGCAAGGAGAAACTCTGCCAGGAAAGAAAACATCCAAAATCTTGTTCTAAAGCTTGCACGGGGGTCTTCAAAGAGTTTGGCAAGAATGAAAGGTAGTTGTCCAAAACTCGTTCTTTTCCAATAGAATAACCATGGAAAAGGCAGGAGAGTGGTAAAGTACTGTTTTCTCTAAGTCTGAAGGCTGCCCACACTGTGCCTGTGTGCCGCAGCTTGCATCTTCGCCTTTGGGAAGCTGCCGCTCGCCGATTCTCCCGGAGGCGAAGAAGCGGCTTCTTCGCACACAGAGCATTGTGGCGAGCGCAGGGAGCTCCTGAGAGCGTTTTGTGCCGAAAGAAGCCCGGGACCGGCACTTAGCTTCGGAGAGCTGCGTATCTGCGTCTTCTGCGTGTCTTGCCGCTCTACACTCAGCCAAAAGCTTTTCCACCATATCTTGCAAGGAGAAACTCTGCCAGGAAAGAAAACATCCAAAATCTTGTTCTAAAGCTTGCACGGGGGTCTGCAAAGAGTTTGGCAAGAATGAAAGGTAGTTGTCCAAAACTCGTTCTTTTCCAATAGAATAACCATGGAAAAGGCAGGAGAGTGGTAAAGTACTGTTTTCTCTAAGTCTGAAGGCTGCCCACACTGTGCCTGTGTGCTGCAGCTTGCATCTTCGCCTTTGGGAAGCTGCCGCTCGCCGATTCTCCCGGAGGCGAAGAAGCGGCTTCTTCGCACACAGAGCATTGTGGCGAGCGCAGGGAGCTCCTGAGAGCGGTTTGTGCCGAAAGAAGCCCGGGACCGGCACTTAGCTTCGGAGAGCTGCGTATCTGCGTCTTCTGCGTGTCTTGCCGCTCTACACTCAGCCAAAAGCTTTTCCACCATATCTTGCAAGGAGAAACTCTGCCAGGAAAGAAAACATCCAAAATCTTGTTCTAAAGCTTGCACGGGGGTCTGCAAAGAGTTTGGCAAGAATGAAAGGTAGTTGTCCAAAACTCGTTCTTTTCCAATAGAATAACCATGGAAAAGGCAGGAGAGTGGTAAAGTACTGTTTTCTCTAAGTCTGAAGGCTGCCCACACTGTGCCTGTGTGCTGCAGCTTGCATCTTCACCTTTGGGAAGCTGCCGCTCGCCGATTCTCCCGGAGGCGAAGAAGCGGCTTCTTCGCACACAGAGCATTGTGGCGAGCGCAGGGAGCTCCTGAGAGCGGTTTGTGCCGAAAGAAGCCCGGGACCGGCACTTAGCTTCGGAGAGCTGCGTATCTGCGTCTTCTGCGTGTCTTGCCGCTCTACACTCAGCCAAAAGCTTTTCCACCATATCTTGCAAGGAGAAACTCTGCCAGGAAAGAAAACATCCAAAATCTTGTTCTAAAGCTTGCACGGGGGTCTGCAAAGAGTTTGGCAAGAATGAAAGGTAGTTGTCAAAACTCGTTCTTTTCCAATAGAATAACCATGGAAAAGGCAGGAGAGTGGTAAAGTACTGTTTTCTCTAAGTCTGAAGGCTGCCCACACTGTGCCTGTGTGCTGCAGCTTGCATCTTCGCCTTTGGGAAGCTGCCGCTCGCCGATTCTCCCGGAGGCGAAGAAGCGGCTTCTTCGCACACAGAGCATTGTGGCGAGCGCAGGGAGCTCCTGAGAGCGGTTTGTGCCGAAAGAAGCCCGGGACCGGCACTTAGCTTCGGAGAGCTGCGTATCTGCGTCTTCTGCGTGTCTTGCCGCTCTACACTCAGCCAAAAGCTTTTCCACCATATCTTGCAAGGAGAAACTCTGCCAGGAAAGAAAACATCCAAAATCTTGTTCTAAAGCTTGCACGGGGGTCTGCAAAGAGTTTGGCAAGAATGAAAGGTAGTTGTCCAAAACTCGTTCTTTTCCAATAGAATAACCATGGAAAAGGCAGGAGAGCGGTAAAGTACTGTTTTCTCTAAGTCTGAAGGCTGCCCACACTGTGCCTGCGTGCTGCAGCTTGCATCTTCGCCTTTGGGAAGCTGCCGCTCGCCGATTCTCCCGGAGGCGAAGAAGCGGCTTCTTCGCACACAGAGCATTGTGGCGAGCGCAGGGAGCTCCTGAGAGCGGTTTGTGCCGAAAGAAGCCCGGGACCGGCACTTAGCTTCGGAGAGCTGCGTATCTGCGTCTTCTGCGTGTCTTGCCGCTCTACACTCAGCCAAAAGCTTTTCCACCATATCTTGCAAGGAGAAACTCTGCCAGGAAAGAAAACATCCAAAATCTTGTTCTAAAGCTTGCACGGGGGTCTGCAAAGAGTTTGGCAAGAATGAAAGGTAGTTGTCCAAAACTCGTTCTTTTCCAATAGAATAACCATGGAAAAGGCAGGAGAGTGGTAAAGTACTGTTTTCTCTAAGTCTGAAGGCTGCCCACACTGTGCCTGTGTGCTGCAGCTTGCATCTTCGCCTTTGGGAAGCTGCCGCTCGCCGATTCTCCCGGAGGCGAAGAAGCGGCTTCTTCGCACACAGAGCATTGTGGCGAGCGCAGGGAGCTCCTGAGAGCGGTTTGTGCCGAAAGAAGCCCGGGACCGGCACTTAGCTTCGGAGAGCTGCGTATCTGCGTCTTCTGCGTGTCTTGCCGCTCTACACTCAGCCAAAAGCTTTTCCACCATATCTTGCAAGGAGAAACTCTGCCAGGAAAGAAAACATCCAAAATCTTGTTCTAAAGCTTGCACGGGGGTCTGCAAAGAGTTTGGCAAGAATGAAAGGTAGTTGTCCAAAACTCGTTCTTTTCCAATAGAATAACCATGGAAAAGGCAGGAGAGTGGTAAAGTACTGTTTTCTCTAAGTCTGAAGGCTGCCCACACTGTGCCTGTGTGCTGCAGCTTGCATCTTCGCCTTTGGGAAGCTGCCGCTCGCCGATTCTCCCGGAGGCGAAGAAGCGGCTTCTTCGCACACAGAGCATTGTGGCGAGCGCAGGGAGCTCCTGAGAGCGGTTTGTGCCGAAAGAAGCCCGGGACCGGCACTTAGCTTCGGAGAGCTGCGTATCTGCGTCTTCTGCGTGTCTTGCCGCTCTACACTCAGCCAAAAGCTTTTCCACCATATCTTGCAAGGAGAAACTCTGCCAGGAAAGAAAACATCCAAAATCTTGTTCTAAAGCTTGCACGGGGGTCTGCAAAGAGTTTGGCAAGAATGAAAGGTAGTTGTCCAAAACTCGTTCTTTTCCAATAGAATAACCATGGAAAAGGCAGGAGAGTGGTAAAGTACTGTTTTCTCTAAGTCTGAAGGCTGCCCACACTGTGCCTGCGTGCTGCAGCTTGCATCTTCGCCTTTGGGAAGCTGCCGCTCGCCGATTCTCCCGCAGGCGAAGAAGCGGCTTCTTCGCACACAGAGCATTGTGGCGAGCGCAGGGAGCTCCTGAGAGCGGTTTGTGCCGAAAGAAGCCCGGGACCGGCACTTAGCTTCGGAGAGCTGTGTATCTGCGTCTTCTGCGTGTCTTGCCGCTCTACACTCAGCCAAAAGCTTTTCCACCATATCTTGCAAGGAGAAACTCTGCCAGGAAAGAAAACATCCAAAATCTTGTTCTAAAGCTTGCACGGGGGTCTGCAAAGAGTTTGGCAAGAATGAAAGGTAGTTGTCCAAAACTCGTTCTTTTCCAATAGAATAACCATGGAAAAGGCAGGAGAGTGGTAAAGTACTGTTTTCTCTAAGTCTGAAGGCTGCCCACACTGTGCCTGTGTGCTGCAGCTTGCATCTTCGCCTTTGGGAAGCTGCCGCTCGCCGATTCTCCCGGAGGCGAAGAAGCGGCTTCTTCGCACACAGAGCATTGTGGCGAGCGCAGGGAGCTCCTGAGAGCGGTTTGTGCCGAAAGAAGCCCGGGACCGGCACTTAGCTTCGGAGAGCTGCGTATCTGCGTCTTCTGCGTGTCTTGCCGCTCTACACTCAGCCAAAAGCTTTTCCACCATATCTTGCAAGGAGAAACTCTGCCAGGAAAGAAAACATCCAAAATCTTGTTCTAAAGCTTGCACGGGGGTCTGCAAAGAGTTTGGCAAGAATGAAAGGTAGTTGTCCAAAACTCGTTCTTTTCCAATAGAATAACCATGGAAAAGGCAGGAGAGTGGTAAAGTACTGTTTTCTCTAAGTCTGAAGGCTGCCCACACTGTGCCTGTGTGCTGCAGCTTGCATCTTCGCCTTTGGGAAGCTGCCGCTCGCCGATTCTCCCGGAGGCGAAGAAGCGGCTTCTTCGCACACAGAGCATTGTGGCGAGCGCAGGGAGCTCCTGAGAGCGGTTTGTGCCGAAAGAAGCCCGGGACCGGCACTTAGCTTCGGAGAGCTGCGTATCTGCGTCTTCTGCGTGTCTTGCCGCTCTACACTCAGCAAAAAGCTTTTCCACCATATCTTGCAAGGAGAAACTCTGCCAGGAAAGAAAACATCCAAAATCTTGTTCTAAAGCTTGCACGGGGGTCTGCAAAGAGTTTGGCAAGAATGAAAGGTAGTTGTCCAAAACTCGTTCTTTTCCAATAGAATAACCATGGAAAAGGCAGGAGAGTGGTAAAGTACTGTTTTCTCTAAGTCTGAAGGCTGCCCACACTGTGCCTGTGTGCTGCAGCTTGCATCTTCGCCTTTGGGAAGCTGCCGCTCGCCGATTCTCCCGCAGGCGAAGAAGCGGCTTCTTCGCACACAGAGCATTGTGGCGAGCGCAGGGAGCTCCTGAGAGCGGTTTGTGCCGAAAGAAGCCCGGGACCGGCACTTAGCTTCGGAGAGCTGCGTATCTGCGTCTTCTGCGTGTCTTGCCGCTCTACACTCAGCCAAAAGCTTTTCCACCATATCTTGCAAGGAGAAACTCTGCCAGGAAAGAAAACATCCAAAATCTTGTTCTAAAGCTTGCACGGGGGTCTGCAAAGAGTTTGGCAAGAATGAAAGGTAGTTGTCCAAAACTCGTTCTTTTCCAATAGAATAACCATGGAAAAGGCAGGAGAGTGGTAAAGTACTGTTTTCTCTAAGTCTGAAGGCTGCCCACACTGTGCCTGTGTGCTGCAGCTTGCATCTTCGCCTTTGGGAAGCTGCCGCTCGCCGATTCTCCCGCAGGCGAAGAAGCGGCTTCTTCGCACATAGAGCATTGTGGCGAGCGCAGGGAGCTCCTGAGAGCGGTTTGTGCCGAAAGAAGCCCGGGACCGGCACTTAGCTTCGGAGAGCTGCGTATCTGCGTCTTCTGCGTGTCTTGCCGCTCTACACTCAGCCAAAAGCTTTTCCACCATATCTTGCAAGGAGAAACTCTGCCAGGAAAGAAAACATCCAAAATCTTGTTCTAAAGCTTGCACGGGGGTCTGCAAAGAGTTTGGCAAGAATGAAAGGTAGTTGTCCAAAACTCGTTCTTTTCCAATAGAATAACCATGGAAAAGGCAGGAGAGTGGTAAAGTACTGTTTTCTCTAAGTCTGAATGCTGCCCACACTGTGCCTGTGTGCTGCAGCTTGCATCTTCGCCTTTGGGAAGCTGCCGCTCGCCGATTCTCCCGCAGGCGAAGAAGCGGCTTCTTCGCACACAGAGCATTGTGGCGAGCGCAGGGAGCTCCTGAGAGCGGTTTGTGCCGAAAGAAGCCCGGGACCGGCACTTAGCTTCGGAGAGCTGCGTATCTGCGTCTTCTGCGTGTCTTGCCGCTCTACACTCAGCAAAAAGCTTTTCCACCATATCTTGCAAGGAGAAACTCTGCCAGGAAAGAAAACATCCAAAATCTTGTTCTAAAGCTTGCACGGGGGTCTGCAAAGAGTTTGGCAAGAAGGAAAGGTAGTTGTCCAAAACTCGTTCTTTTCCAATAGAATAACCATGGAAAAGGCAGGAGAGTGGTAAAGTACTGTTTTCTCTAAGTCTGAAGGCTGCCCACACTGTGCCTGTGTGCTGCAGCTTGCATCTTCGCCTTTGGGAAGCTGCCGCTCGCCGATTCTCCCGGAGGCGAAGAAGCGGCTTCTTCGCACACAGAGCATTGTGGCGAGCGCAGGGAGCTCCTGAGAGCGGTTTGTGCCGAAAGAAGCCCGGGACCGGCACTTAGCTTCGGAGAGCTGCGTATCTGCATCTTCTGCGTGTCTTGCCAGTCTACACTCAGCCAAAAGCTTTTCCACCATATCTTGCAAGGAGAAACTCTGCCAGGAAAGAAAACATCCAAAATCTTGTTCTAAAGCTTGCACGGGGGTCTGCAAAGAGTTTGGCAAGAATGAAAGGTAGTTGTCCAAAACTCGTTCTTTTCCAATAGAATAGCCATGGAAAAGGCAGGAGAGTGGTAAAGTACTGTTTTCTCTAAGTCTGAAGGCTGCCCACACTGTGCCTGTGTGCTGCAGCTTGCATCTTCGCCTTTGGGAAGCTGCCGCTCGCCGATTCTCCCGGAGGCGAAGAAGCGGCTTCTTCGCACACAGAGCATTGTGGCGAGCGCAGGGAGCTCCTGAGAGCGGTTTGTGCCGAAAGAAGCCCGGGACCGGCACTTAGCTTCGGAGAGCTGCGTATCTGCGTCTTCTGCGTGTCTTGCCGCTCTACACTCAGCAAAAAGCTTTCCCACCATATCTTGCAAGGAGAAACTCTGCCAGGAAAGAAAACATCCAAAATCTTGTTCTAAAGCTTGCACGGGGGTCTGCAAAGAGTTTGGCAAGAATGAAAGGTAGTTGTCCAAAACTCGTTCTTTTCCAATAGAATAACCATGGAAAAGGCAGGAGAGTGGTAAAGTACTGTTTTCTCTAAGTCTGAAGGCTGCCCACACTGTGCCTGTGTGCTGCAGCTTGCATCTTCGCCTTTGGGAAGCTGCCGCTCGCCGATTCTCCCGGAGGCGAAGAAGCGGCTTCTTCGCACACAGAGCATTGTGGCGAGCGCAGGGAGCTCCTGAGAGCGGTTTGTGCCGAAAGAAGCCCGGGACCGGCACTTAGCTTCGGAGAGCTGCGTATCTGCGTCTTCTGCGTGTCTTGCCGCTCTACACTCAGCAAAAAGCTTTTCCAGCATATCTTGCAAGGAGAAACTCTGCCAGGAAAGAAAACATCCAAAATCTTGTTCTAAAGCTTGCACGGGGGTCTGCAAAGAGTTTGGCAAGAATGAAAGGTAGTTGTCCAAAACTCGTTCTTTTCCAATAGAATAACCATGGAAAAGGCAGGAGAGTGGTAAAGTACTGTTTTCTCTAAGTCTGAAGGCTGCCCACACTGTGCCTGTGTGCTGCAGCTTGCATCTTCGCCTTTGGGAAGCTGCCGCTCGCCGATTCTCCCGCAGGCGAAGAAGCGGCTTCTTCGCACACAGAGCATTGTGGCGAGCGCAGGGAGCTCCTGAGAGCGGTTTGTGCCGAAAGAAGCCCGGGACCGGCACTTAGCTTCGGAGAGTTGCGTATCTGCGTCTTCTGCGCGTCTTGCCGCTCTACACTCAGCAAAAAGCTTTTCCAGCATATCTTGCAAGGAGAAACTCTGCAAGGAAAGAAAACATCCAAAATCTTGTTCTAAAGCTTGCACGGGGGTCTGCAAAGAGTTTGGCAAGAATGAAAGGTAGTTGTCCAAAACTCGTTCTTTTCCAATAGAATAACCATGGAAAAGGCAGGAGAGTGGTAAAGTACTGTTTTCTCTAAGTCTGAAGGCTGCCCACACTGTGCCTGTGTGCTGCAGCTTGCATCTTCGCTTTTGGTAAGCTGCCGCTCGCCGATTCTTCCGCAGGCGAAGAAGCGGCTTCTTCGCACACAGAGCATTGTGGCGAGCGCAGGGAGCTCCTGAGAGCGGTTTGTGCCGAAAGAAGCCCGGGACCGGCACTTAGCTTCGGAGAGCTGCGTATCTGCGTCTTCTGCGCGTCTTGCCGCTCTACACTCAGCAAAAAGCTTTTCCACCATATTTTGCAAGGAGAAACTCTGCCAGGAAAGAAAACATCCAAAATCTTGTTCTAAAGCTTGCACGGAGGTCTGCAAAGAGTTTGGCAAGAATGAAAGGTAGTTGTCCAAAACTCGTTCTTTTCCAATAGAATAACCATGGAAAAGGCAGGAGAGTGGTAAAGTACTGTTTTCTCTAAGTCTGAAGGCTGCCCACACTGTGCCTGTGTGCTGCAGCTTACATCTTCGCCTTTCGGAAGCTGCCGCTCGCCGATTCTCCCGCAGGCGAAGACGCGGCTTCTTCGCACACAGAGCATTGTGGCGAGCGCAGGGAGCTCCTGAGAGCGGTTTGTGCCGAAAGAAGCCCGGGACCGGCACTTAGCTTCGGAGAGCTGCGTATCTGCGTCTTCTGCGTGTCTTGCCGCTCTACACTCAGCAAAAAGCTTTACACCATATCTTGCAAGGAGAAACTCTGCCAGGAAAGAAAACATCCAAAATCTTGTTCTAAAGCTTGCACGGGGGTCTGCAAAGAGTTTGGCAAGAATGAAAGGTAGTTGTCCAAAACTCGTTCTTTTCCAATAGAATAACCATGGAAAAGGCAGGAGAGTGGTAAAGTACTGTTTTCTCTAAGTCTGAAGGCTGCCCACACTGTGCCTGTGTGCTGCAGCTTGCATCTTCGCCTTTGGGAAGCTGCCGCTCGCCGATTCTCCCGGAGGCGAAGAAGCGGCTTCTTCGCACACAGAGCATTGTGGCGAGCGCAGGGAGCTCCTGAGAGCGGTTTGTGCCGAAAGAAGCCCGGGACCGGCACTTAGCTTCGGAGAGCTGCGTATCTGCGTCTTCTGCGTGTCTTGCCGCTCTACACTCAGCAAAAAGCTTTTCCAGCATATCTTGCAAGGAGAAACTCTGCCAGGAAAGAAAACATCCAAAATCTTGTTCTAAAGCTTGCACGGGGGTCTGCAAAGAGTTTGGCAAGAATGAAAGGTAGTTGTCCAAAACTCGTTCTTTTCCAATAGAATAACCATGGAAAAGGCAGGAGAGTGGTAAAGTACTGTTTTCTCTAAGTCTGAAGGCTGCCCACACTGTGCCTGTGTGCTGCAGCTTGCATCTTCGCCTTTGGGAAGCTGCCGCTCGCCGATTCTCCCGGAGGCGAAGAAGCGGCTTCTTCGCACACAGAGCATTGTGGCGAGCGCAGGGAGCTCCTGAGAGCGGTTTGTGCCGAAAGAAGCCCGGGACCGGCACTTAGCTTCGGAGAGCTGCGTATCTGCGTCTTCTCCGTGTCTTGCCGCTCTACACTCAGCAAAAAGCTTTTCCACCATATTTTGCAAGGAGAAACTCTGCCAGGAAAGAAAACATCCAAAATCTTGTTCTGAAGCTTGCACGGGGGTCTGCAAAGAGTTTGGCAAGAATGAAAGGTAGTTGTCCAAAACTCGTTCTTTTCCAATAGAATAACCATGGAAAAGGCAGGAGAGTGGTAAAGTACTGTTTTCTCTAAGTCTGAAGGCTGCCCACACTGTGCCTGTGTGCTGCAGCTTGCATCTTCGCCTTTGGGAAGCTGCCGCTCGCCGATTCTCCCGGAGGCGAAGAAGCGGCTTCTTCGCACACAGAGCATTGTGGCGAGCGCAGGGAGCTCCTGAGAGCGGTTTGTGCCGAAAGAAGCCCGGGACCGGCACTTAGCTTCGGAGAGCTGCGTATCTGCGTCTTCTGCGTGTCTTGCCGCTCTACACTCAGCAAAAAGCTTTTCCACCATATCTTGCAAGGAGAAACTCTGCCAGGAAAGAAAACATCCAAAATCTTGTTCTAAAGCTTGCACGGAGGTCTGCAAAGAGTTTGGCAAGAATGAAAGGTAGTTGTCCAAAACTCGTTCTTTTCCAATAGAATAACCATGGAAAAGGCAGGAGAGTGGTAAAGTACTGTTTTCTCTAAGTCTGAAGGCTGCCCACACTGTGCCTGTGTGCTGCAGCTTGCATCTTCGCCTTTGGGAAGCTGCCGCTCGCCGATTCTCCCGGAGGCGAAGAAGCGGCTTCTTCGCACACAGAGCATTGTGGCGAGCGCAGGGAGCTCCTGAGAGCGGTTTGTGCCGAAAGAAGCCCGGGACCGGCACTTAGCTTCGGAGAGCTGCGTATCTGCGTCTTCTGCGTGTCTTGCCGCTCTACACTCAGCAAAAAGCTTTTCCAGCATATTTTGCAAGGAGAAACTCTGCCAGGAAAGAAAACATCCAAAATCTTGTTCTAAAGCTTGCACGGGGGTCTGCAAAGAGTTTGGCAAGAATGAAAGGTAGTTGTCCAAAACTCGTTCTTTTCCAATAGAATAAACATGGAAAAGGCAGGAGAGTGGTCAAGTACTGTTTTCTCGAAGTCTGAAGGCTGCCCACACTGTGCCTGTGTGCTGCAGCTTGCATCTTCGCCTTTGGGAAGCTGCCGCTCGCCGATTCTCCCGGAGGCGAAGAAGCGGCTTCTTCGCACACAGAGCATTGTGGCGAGCGCAGGGAGCTCCTGAGAGCGGTTTGTGCCGAAAGAAGCCCGGCACCGGCACTTAGCTTCGGAGAGCTGCGTATCTGCGTCTTCTGCGTGTCTTGCCGCTCTACACTCAGCAAAAAGCTTTTCCACCATATCTTGCAAGGAGAAACTCTGCCAGGAAAGAAAACATCCAAAATCTTGTTCTAAAGCTTGCACGGGGGTCTGCAAAGAGTTTGGCAAGAATGAAAGGTAGTTGTCCAAAACTCGTTCTTTTCCAATAGAATAACCATGGAAAAGGCAGGAGAGTGGTAAAGTACTGTTTTCTCGAAGTCTGAAGGCTGCCCACACTGTGCCTGTGTGCTGCAGCTTGCATCTTCGCCTTTGGGAAGCTGCCGCTCGCCGATTCTCCCGGAGGCGAAGAAGCGGCTTCTTCGCACACAGAGCATTGTGGCGAGCGCAGGGAGCTCCTGAGAGCGGTTTGTGCCGAAAGAAGCCCGGCACCGGCACTTAGCTTCGGAGAGCTGCGTATCTGCGTCTTCTGCGTGTCTTGCCGCTCTACACTCAGCAAAAAGCTTTTCCAGCATATCTTGCAAGGAGAAACTCTGCCAGGAAAGAAAACATCCAAAATCTTGTTCTGAAGCTTGCACGGGGGTCTGCAAAGAGTTTGGCAAGAATGAAAGGTAGTTGTCCAAAACTCGTTCTTTTCCAATAGAATAACCATGGAAAAGGCAGGAGAGTGGTAAAGTACTGTTTTCTCTAAGTCTGAAGGCTGCCCACACTGTGCCTGTGTGCTGCAGCTTGCATCTTCGCCTTTGGGAAGCTGCCGCTCGCCGATTCTCCCGGAGGCGAAGAAGCGGCTTCTTCGCACACAGAGCATTGTGGCGAGCGCAGGGAGCTCCTGAGAGCGGTTTGTGCCGAAAGAAGCCCGGGACCGGCACTTAGCTTCGGAGAGCTGCGTATCTGCGTTTTCTGCGTGTCTTGCCGCTCTACACTCAGCAAAAACCTTTTCCACCATATTTTGCAAGGAGAAACTCTGCCAGGAAAGAAAACATCCAAAATCTTGTTCTAAAGCTTGCACGCAGGTCTGCAAAGAGTTTGGCAAGAATGAAAGGTAGTTGTCCAAAACTCGTTCTTTTCCAATAGAATAACCATGGAAAAGGCAGGAGAGTGGTAAAGTACTGTTTTCTCTAAGTCTGAAGGCTGCCCACACTGTGCCTGTGTGCTGCAGCTTGCATCTTCGCCTTTGGGAAGCTGCCGCTCGCCGATTCTCCCGCAGGCGAAGAAGCGGCTTCTTCGCACACAGAGCATTGTGGCGAGCGCAGGGAGCTCCTGAGAGCGGTTTGTGCCGAAAGAAGCCCGGGACCGGCACTTAGCTTCGGAGAGTTGCGTATCTGCGTCTTCTGCGCGTCTTGCCGCTCTACACTCAGCAAAAAGCTTTTCCAGCATATCTTGCAAGGAGAAACTCTGCAAGGAAAGAAAACATCCAAAATCTTGTTCTAAAGCTTGCACGGGGGTCTGCAAAGAGTTTGGCAAGAATGAAAGGTAGTTGTCCAAAACTCGTTCTTTTCCAATAGAATAACCATGGAAAAGGCAGGAGAGTGGTAAAGTACTGTTTTCTCTAAGTCTGAAGGCTGCCCACACTGTGCCTGTGTGCTGCAGCTTGCATCTTCGCTTTTGGTAAGCTGCCGCTCGCCGATTCTTCCGCAGGCGAAGAAGCGGCTTCTTCGCACACAGAGCATTGTGGCGAGCGCAGGGAGCTCCTGAGAGCGGTTTGTGCCGAAAGAAGCCCGGGACCGGCACTTAGCTTCGGAGAGCTGCGTATCTGCGTCTTCTGCGCGTCTTGCCGCTCTACACTCAGCAAAAAGCTTTTCCACCATATTTTGCAAGGAGAAACTCTGCCAGGAAAGAAAACATCCAAAATCTTGTTCTAAAGCTTGCACGGAGGTCTGCAAAGAGTTTGGCAAGAATGAAAGGTAGTTGTCCAAAACTCGTTCTTTTCCAATAGAATAACCATGGAAAAGGCAGGAGAGTGGTAAAGTACTGTTTTCTCTAAGTCTGAAGGCTGCCCACACTGTGCCTGTGTGCTGCAGCTTACATCTTCGCCTTTCGGAAGCTGCCGCTCGCCGATTCTCCCGCAGGCGAAGACGCGGCTTCTTCGCACACAGAGCATTGTGGCGAGCGCAGGGAGCTCCTGAGAGCGGTTTGTGCCGAAAGAAGCCCGGGACCGGCACTTAGCTTCGGAGAGCTGCGTATCTGCGTCTTCTGCGTGTCTTGCCGCTCTACACTCAGCAAAAAGCTTTACACCATATCTTGCAAGGAGAAACTCTGCCAGGAAAGAAAACATCCAAAATCTTGTTCTAAAGCTTGCACGGGGGTCTGCAAAGAGTTTGGCAAGAATGAAAGGTAGTTGTCCAAAACTCGTTCTTTTCC
Source organism: Molothrus aeneus (assembly GCF_037042795.1). Taxonomy (NCBI): domain Eukaryota; kingdom Metazoa; phylum Chordata; class Aves; order Passeriformes; family Icteridae; genus Molothrus; species Molothrus aeneus. The sequence continues at coordinate 107,000 of NW_027098815.1, forward strand.
AATAGAATAACCATGGAAAAGGCAGGAGAGTGGTAAAGTACTGTTTTCTCTAAGTCTGAAGGCTGCCCACACTGTGCCTGTGTGCTGCAGCTTGCATCTTCGCCTTTGGGAAGCTGCCGCTCGCCGATTCTCCCGGAGGCGAAGAAGCGGCTTCTTCGCACACAGAGCATTGTGGCGAGCGCAGGGAGCTCCTGAGAGCGGTTTGTGCCGAAAGAAGCCCGGGACCGGCACTTAGCTTCGGAGAGCTGCGTATCTGCGTCTTCTGCGTGTCTTGCCGCTCTACACTCAGCAAAAAGCTTTTCCAGCATATCTTGCAAGGAGAAACTCTGCCAGGAAAGAAAACATCCAAAATCTTGTTCTAAAGCTTGCACGGGGGTCTGCAAAGAGTTTGGCAAGAATGAAAGGTAGTTGTCCAAAACTCGTTCTTTTCCAATAGAATAACCATGGAAAAGGCAGGAGAGTGGTAAAGTACTGTTTTCTCTAAGTCTGAAGGCTGCCCACACTGTGCCTGTGTGCTGCAGCTTGCATCTTCGCCTTTGGGAAGCTGCCGCTCGCCGATTCTCCCGGAGGCGAAGAAGCGGCTTCTTCGCACACAGAGCATTGTGGCGAGCGCAGGGAGCTCCTGAGAGCGGTTTGTGCCGAAAGAAGCCCGGGACCGGCACTTAGCTTCGGAGAGCTGCGTATCTGCGTCTTCTCCGTGTCTTGCCGCTCTACACTCAGCAAAAAGCTTTTCCACCATATTTTGCAAGGAGAAACTCTGCCAGGAAAGAAAACATCCAAAATCTTGTTCTGAAGCTTGCACGGGGGTCTGCAAAGAGTTTGGCAAGAATGAAAGGTAGTTGTCCAAAACTCGTTCTTTTCCAATAGAATAACCATGGAAAAGGCAGGAGAGTGGTAAAGTACTGTTTTCTCTAAGTCTGAAGGCTGCCCACACTGTGCCTGTGTGCTGCAGCTTGCATCTTCGCCTTTGGGAAGCTGCCGCTCGCCGATTCTCCCGGAGGCGAAGAAGCGGCTTCTTCGCACACAGAGCATTGTGGCGAGCGCAGGGAGCTCCTGAGAGCGGTTTGTGCCGAAAGAAGCCCGGGACCGGCACTTAGCTTCGGAGAGCTGCGTATCTGCGTCTTCTGCGTGTCTTGCCGCTCTACACTCAGCAAAAAGCTTTTCCACCATATCTTGCAAGGAGAAACTCTGCCAGGAAAGAAAACATCCAAAATCTTGTTCTAAAGCTTGCACGGAGGTCTGCAAAGAGTTTGGCAAGAATGAAAGGTAGTTGTCCAAAACTCGTTCTTTTCCAATAGAATAACCATGGAAAAGGCAGGAGAGTGGTAAAGTACTGTTTTCTCTAAGTCTGAAGGCTGCCCACACTGTGCCTGTGTGCTGCAGCTTGCATCTTCGCCTTTGGGAAGCTGCCGCTCGCCGATTCTCCCGGAGGCGAAGAAGCGGCTTCTTCGCACACAGAGCATTGTGGCGAGCGCAGGGAGCTCCTGAGAGCGGTTTGTGCCGAAAGAAGCCCGGGACCGGCACTTAGCTTCGGAGAGCTGCGTATCTGCGTCTTCTGCGTGTCTTGCCGCTCTACACTCAGCAAAAAGCTTTTCCAGCATATTTTGCAAGGAGAAACTCTGCCAGGAAAGAAAACATCCAAAATCTTGTTCTAAAGCTTGCACGGGGGTCTGCAAAGAGTTTGGCAAGAATGAAAGGTAGTTGTCCAAAACTCGTTCTTTTCCAATAGAATAAACATGGAAAAGGCAGGAGAGTGGTCAAGTACTGTTTTCTCGAAGTCTGAAGGCTGCCCACACTGTGCCTGTGTGCTGCAGCTTGCATCTTCGCCTTTGGGAAGCTGCCGCTCGCCGATTCTCCCGGAGGCGAAGAAGCGGCTTCTTCGCACACAGAGCATTGTGGCGAGCGCAGGGAGCTCCTGAGAGCGGTTTGTGCCGAAAGAAGCCCGGCACCGGCACTTAGCTTCGGAGAGCTGCGTATCTGCGTCTTCTGCGTGTCTTGCCGCTCTACACTCAGCAAAAAGCTTTTCCACCATATCTTGCAAGGAGAAACTCTGCCAGGAAAGAAAACATCCAAAATCTTGTTCTAAAGCTTGCACGGGGGTCTGCAAAGAGTTTGGCAAGAATGAAAGGTAGTTGTCCAAAACTCGTTCTTTTCCAATAGAATAACCATGGAAAAGGCAGGAGAGTGGTAAAGTACTGTTTTCTCGAAGTCTGAAGGCTGCCCACACTGTGCCTGTGTGCTGCAGCTTGCATCTTCGCCTTTGGGAAGCTGCCGCTCGCCGATTCTCCCGGAGGCGAAGAAGCGGCTTCTTCGCACACAGAGCATTGTGGCGAGCGCAGGGAGCTCCTGAGAGCGGTTTGTGCCGAAAGAAGCCCGGCACCGGCACTTAGCTTCGGAGAGCTGCGTATCTGCGTCTTCTGCGTGTCTTGCCGCTCTACACTCAGCAAAAAGCTTTTCCAGCATATCTTGCAAGGAGAAACTCTGCCAGGAAAGAAAACATCCAAAATCTTGTTCTGAAGCTTGCACGGGGGTCTGCAAAGAGTTTGGCAAGAATGAAAGGTAGTTGTCCAAAACTCGTTCTTTTCCAATAGAATAACCATGGAAAAGGCAGGAGAGTGGTAAAGTACTGTTTTCTCTAAGTCTGAAGGCTGCCCACACTGTGCCTGTGTGCTGCAGCTTGCATCTTCGCCTTTGGGAAGCTGCCGCTCGCCGATTCTCCCGGAGGCGAAGAAGCGGCTTCTTCGCACACAGAGCATTGTGGCGAGCGCAGGGAGCTCCTGAGAGCGGTTTGTGCCGAAAGAAGCCCGGGACCGGCACTTAGCTTCGGAGAGCTGCGTATCTGCGTTTTCTGCGTGTCTTGCCGCTCTACACTCAGCAAAAACCTTTTCCACCATATTTTGCAAGGAGAAACTCTGCCAGGAAAGAAAACATCCAAAATCTTGTTCTAAAGCTTGCACGCAGGTCTGCAAAGAGTTTGGCAAGAATGAAAGGTAGTTGTCCAAAACTCGTTCTTTTCCAATAGAATAACCATGGAAAAGGCAGGAGAGTGGTAAAGTACTGTTTTCTCTAAGTCTGAAGGCTGCCCACACTGTGCCTGTGTGCTGCAGCTTGCATCTTCGCCTTTGGGAAGCTGCCGCTCGCCGATTCTCCCGGAGGCGAAGAAGCGGCTTCTTCGCACACAGAGCATTGTGGCGAGCGCAGGGAGCTCCTGAGAGCGGTTTGTGCCGAAAGAAGCCCGGCACCGGCACTTAGCTTCGGAGAGCTGCGTATCTGCGTCTTCTGCGTGTCTTGCCGCTCTACACTCAGCAAAAAGCTTTTCCACCATATTTTGCAAGGAGAAACTCTGCCAGGAAAGAAAACATCCAAAATCTTGTTCTAAAGCTTGCACGGAGGTCTGCAAAGAGTTTGGCAAGAATGAAAGGTAGTTGTCCAAAACTCGTTCTTTTCCAATAGAATAACCATGGAAAAGGCAGGAGAGTGGTAAAGTACTGTTTTCTCTAAGTCTGAAGGCTGCCCACACTGTGCCTGTGTGCTGCAGCTTGCATCTTCGCCTTTGGGAAGCTGCCGCTCGCCGATTCTCCCGCAGGCGAAGAAGCGGCTTCTTCGCACACAGAGCATTGTGGCGAGCGCAGGGAGCTCCTGAGAGCGGTTTGTGCCGAAAGAAGCCCGGGACCGGCACTTAGCTTCGGAGAGCTGCGTATCTGCGTCTTCTGCGTGTCTTGCCGCTCTACACTCAGCAAAAAGCTTTTCCAGCATATCTTGCAAGGAGAAACTCTGCCAGGAAAGAAAACATCCAAAATCTTGTTCTAAAGCTTGCACGGGGGTCTGCAAAGAGTTTGGCAAGAATGAAAGGTAGTTGTCCAAAACTCGTTCTTTTCCAATAGAATAACCATGGAAAAGGCAGGAGAGTGGTAAAGTACTGTTTTCTCGAAGTCTGAAGGCTGCCCACACTGTGCCTGTGTGCTGCAGCTTACATCTTCGCCTTTCGGAAGCTGCCGCTCGCCGATTCTCCCGCAGGCGAAGACGCGGCTTCTTCGCACACAGAGCATTGTGGCGAGCGCAGGGAGCTCCTGAGAGCGGTTTGTGCCGAAAGAAGCCCGGGACCGGCACTTAGCTTCGGAGAGCTGCGTATCTGCGTCTTCTGCGTGTCTTGCCGCTCTACACTCAGCAAAAAGCTTTCCACCATATCTTGCAAGGAGAAACTCTGCCAGGAAAGAAAACATCCAAAATCTTGTTCTAAAGCTTGCACGGGGGTCTGCAAAGAGTTTGGCAAGAATGAAAGGTAGTTGTCCAAAACTCGTTCTTTTCCAATAGAATAACCATGGAAAAGGCAGGAGAGTGGTAAAGTACTGTTTTCTCGAAGTCTGAAGGCTGCCCACACTGTGCCTGTGTGCTGCAGCTTGCATCTTCGCCTTTGGGAAGCTGCCGCTCGCCGATTCTCCCGGAGGCGAAGAAGCGGCTTCTTCGCACACAGAGCATTGTGGCGAGCGCAGGGAGCTCCTGAGAGCGGTTTGTGCCGAAAGAAGCCCGGGACCGGCACTTAGCTTCGGAGAGCTGCGTATCTGCGTCTTCTGCGTGTCTTGCCGCTCTACACTCAGCAAAAAGCTTTTCCAGCATATCTTGCAAGGAGAAACTCTGCCAGGAAAGAAAACATCCAAAATCTTGTTCTAAAGCTTGCACGGGGGTCTGCAAAGAGTTTGGCAAGAATGAAAGGTAGTTGTCCAAAACTCGTTCTTTTCCAATAGAATAACCATGGAAAAGGCAGGAGAGTGGTAAAGTACTGTTTTCTCTAAGTCTGAAGGCTGCCCACACTGTGCCTGTGTGCTGCAGCTTGCATCTTCGCCTTTGGGAAGCTGCCGCTCGCCGATTCTCCCGGAGGCGAAGAAGCGGCTTCTTCGCACACAGAGCATTGTGGCGAGCGCAGGGAGCTCCTGAGAGCGGTTTGTGCCGAAAGAAGCCCGGGACCGGCACTTAGCTTCGGAGAGCTGCGTATCTGCGTCTTCTGCGTGTCTTGCCGCTCTACACTCAGCAAAAAGCTTTTCCACCATATCTTGCAAGGAGAAACTCTGCCAGGAAAGAAAACATCCAAAATCTTGTTCTAAAGCTTGCACGGAGGTCTGCAAAGAGTTTGGCAAGAATGAAAGGTAGTTGTCCAAAACTCGTTCTTTTCCAATAGAATAACCATGGAAAAGGCAGGAGAGTGGTAAAGTACTGTTTTCTCTAAGTCTGAAGGCTGCCCACACTGTGCCTGTGTGCTGCAGCTTGCATCTTCGCCTTTGGGAAGCTGCCGCTCGCCGATTCTCCCGGAGGCGAAGAAGCGGCTTCTTCGCACACAGAGCATTGTGGTGATGGCAGGGAGCTCCTGAGAGCGGTTTGTGCCGATAGAAGCCCGGGACCGGCACTTAGCTTCGGAGAGCTGCGTATCTGCGTCTTCTGCGTGTCTTGCCGCTCTACACTCAGCAAAAAGCTTTTCCACCATATCTTGCAAGGAGAAACTCTGCCAGGAAAGAAAACATCCAAAATCTTGTTCTAAAGCTTGCACGGGGGTCTGCAAAGAGTTTGGCAAGAATGAAAGGTAGTTGTCCAAAACTCGTTCTTTTCCAATAGAATAAACATGGAAAAGGCAGGAGAGTGGTCAAGTACTGTTTTCTCGAAGTCTGAAGGCTGCCCACACTGTGCCTGTGTGCTGCAGCTTGCATCTTCGCCTTTGGGAAGCTGCCGCTCGCCGATTCTCCCGGAGGCGAAGAAGCGGCTTCTTCGCACACAGAGCATTGTGGCGAGCGCAGGGAGCTCCTGAGAGCGGTTTGTGCCGAAAGAAGCCCGGGACCGGCACTTAGCTTCGGAGAGCTGCGTATCTGCGTCTTCTGCGTGTCTTGCCGCTCTACACTCAGCAAAAAGCTTTTCCACCATATTTTGCAAGGAGAAACTCTGCCAGGAAAGAAAACATCCAAAATCTTGTTCTAAAGCTTGCACGGAGGTCTGCAAAGAGTTTGGCAAGAATGAAAGGTAGTTGTCCAAAACTCGTTCTTTTCCAATAGAATAACCATGGAAAAGGCAGGAGAGTGGTAAAGTACTGTTTTCTCTAAGTCTGAAGGCTGCCCACACTGTGCCTGTGTGCTGCAGCTTGCATCTTCGCCTTTGGGAAGCTGCCGCTCGCCGATTCTCCCGCAGGCGAAGAAGCGGCTTCTTCGCACACAGAGCATTGTGGCGAGCGCAGGGAGCTCCTGAGAGCGGTTTGTGCCGAAAGAAGCCCGGGACCGGCACTTAGCTTCGGAGAGCTGCGTATCTGCGTCTTCTGCGTGTCTTGCCGCTCTACACTCAGCAAAAAGCTTTTCCAGCATATCTTGCAAGGAGAAACTCTGCCAGGAAAGAAAACATCCAAAATCTTGTTCTATAGCTTGCACGGGGGTCTGCAAAGAGTTTGGCAAGAATGAAAGGTAGTTGTCCAAAACTCGTTCTTTTCCAATAGAATAACCATGGAAAAGGCAGGAGAGTGGTAAAGTACTGTTTTCTCTAAGTCTGAAGGCTGCCCACACTGTGCCTGTGTGCTGCAGCTTGCATCTTCGCCTTTGGGAAGCTGCCGCTCGCCGATTCTCCCGGAGGCGAAGAAGCGGCTTCTTCGCACACAGAGCATTGTGGCGAGCGCAGGGAGCTCCTGAGAGCGGTTTGTGCCGAAAGAAGCCCGGGACCGGCACTTAGCTTCGGAGAGCTGCGTATCTGCGTCTTCTGCGTGTCTTGCCGCTCTACACTCAGCAAAAAGCTTTTCCAGCATATCTTGCAAGTAGAAACTCTGCCAGGAAAGAAAACATCCAAAATCTTGTTCTAAAGCTTGCACGGGGGTCTGCAAAGAGTTTGGCAAGAATGAAAGGTAGTTGTCCAAAACTCGTTCTTTTCCAATAGAATAACCATGGAAAAGGCAGGAGAGTGGTAAAGTACTGTTTTCTCTAAGTCTGAAGGCTGCCCACACTGTGCCTGTGTGCTGCAGCTTGCATCTTCGCCTTTGGGAAGCTGCCGCTCGCCGATTCTCCCGGAGGCGAAGAAGCGGCTTCTTCGCACACAGAGCATTGTGGCGAGCGCAGGGAGCTCCTGAGAGCGGTTTGTGCCGAAAGAAGCCCGGGACCGGCACTTAGCTTCGGAGAGCTGCGTATCTGCGTCTTCTGCGCGTCTTGCCGCTCTACACTCAGCAAAAAGCTTTTCCACCATATTTTGCAAGGAGAAACTCTGCCAGGAAAGAAAACATCCAAAATCTTGTTCTAAAGCTTGCACGGAGGTCTGCAAAGAGTTTGGCAAGAATGAAAGGTAGTTGTCCAAAACTCGTTCTTTTCCAATAGAATAACCATGGAAAAGGCAGGAGAGTGGTAAAGTACTGTTTTCTCGAAGTCTGAAGGCTGCCCACACTGTGCCTGTGTGCTGCAGCTTGCATCTTCGCCTTTGGGAAGCTGCCGCTCGCCGATTCTCCCGCAGGCGAAGAAGCGGCTTCTTCGCACACAGAGCATTGTGGCGAGCGCAGGGAGCTCCTGAGAGCGGTTTGTGCCGAAAGAAGCCCGGGACCGGCACTTAGCTTCGGAGAGCTGCGTATCTGCGTCTTCTGCGTGTCTTGCCGCTCTACACTCAGCAAAAAGCTTTCCCACCATATCTTGCAAGGAGAAACTCTGCCAGGAAAGAAAACATCCAAAATCTTGTTCTAAAGCTTGCACGGGGGTCTGCAAAGAGTTTGGCAAGAATGAAAGGTAGTTGTCCAAAACTCGTTCTTTTCCAATAGAATAACCATGGAAAAGGCAGGAGAGTGGTAAAGTACTGTTTTCTCTAAGTCTGAAGGCTGCCCACACTGTGCCTGTGTGCTGCAGCTTACATCTTCGCCTTTCGGAAGCTGCCGCTCGCCGATTCTCCCGCAGGCGAAGACGCGGCTTCTTCGCACACAGAGCATTGTGGCGAGCGCAGGGAGCTCCTGAGAGCGGTTTGTGCCGAAAGAAGCCCGGGACCGGCACTTAGCTTCGGAGAGCTGCGTATCTGCGTCTTCTGCGTGTCTTGCCGCTCTACACTCAGCAAAAAGCTTTCCACCATATCTTGCAAGGAGAAACTCTGCCAGGAAAGAAAACATCCAAAATCTTGTTCTAAAGCTTGCACGGGGGTCTGCAAAGAGTTTGGCAAGAATGAAAGGTAGTTGTCCAAAACTCGTTCTTTTCCAATAGAATAACCATGGAAAAGGCAGGAGAGTGGTAAAGTACTGTTTTCTCGAAGTCTGAAGGCTGCCCACACTGTGCCTGTGTGCTGCAGCTTGCATCTTCGCCTTTGGGAAGCTGCCGCTCGCCGATTCTCCCGGAGGCGAAGAAGCGGCTTCTTCGCACACAGAGCATTGTGGCGAGCGCAGGGAGCTCCTGAGAGCGGTTTGTGCCGAAAGAAGCCCGGGACCGGCACTTAGCTTCGGAGAGCTGCGTATCTGCGTCTTCTGCGTGTCTTGCCGCTCTACACTCAGGAAAAAGCTTTCCCACCATATCTTGCAAAGAGAAACTCTGCCAGGAAAGAAAACATCCAAAATCTTGTTCTAAAGCTTGCACGGGGGTCTGCAAAGAGTTTGGCAAGAATGAAAGGTAGTTGTCCAAAACTCGTTCTTTTCCAATAGAATAACCATGGAAAAGGCAGGAGAGTGGTAAAGTACTGTTTTCTCTAAGTCTGAAGGCTGCCCACACTGTGCCTGTGTGCTGCAGCTTGCATCTTCGCCTTTGGGAAGCTGCCGCTCGCCGATTCTCCCGCAGGCGAAGAAGCGGCTTCTTCGCACACAGAGCATTGTGGCGAGCGCAGGGAGCTCCTGAGAGCGGTTTGTGCCGAAAGAAGCCCGGGACCGGCACTTAGCTTCGGAGAGCTGCGTATCTGCGTCCTCTGCGTGTCTTGCCGCTCTACACTCAGCAAAAACCTTTTCCACCATATTTTGCAAGGAGAAACTCTGCCAGGAAAGAAAACATCCAAAATCTTGTTCTAAAGCTTGCACGGGGGTCTGCAAAGAGTTTGGCAAGAATGAAAGGTAGTTGTCCAAAACTCGTTCTTTTCCAATAGAATAACCATGGAAAAGGCAGGAGAGTGGTAAAGTACTGTTTTCTCTAAGTCTGAAGGCTGCCCACACTGTGCCTGTGTGCTGCAGCTTGCATCTTCGCCTTTGGGAAGCTGCCGCTCGCCGATTCTCCCGCAGGCGAAGAAGCGGCTTCTTCGCACACAGAGCATTGTGGCGAGCGCAGGGAGCTCCTGAGAGCGGTTTGTGCCGAAAGAAGCCCGGGACCGGCACTTAGCTTCGGAGAGCTGCGTATCTGCGTCTTCTGCGTGTCTTGCCGCTCTACACTCAGCAAAAAGCTTTTCCACCATATTTTGCAAGGAGAAACTCTGCAAGGAAAGAAAACATCCAAAATCTTGTTCTAAAGCTTGCACGGAGGTCTGCAAAGAGTTTGGCAAGAATGAAAGGTAGTTGTCCAAAACTCGTTCTTTTCCAATAGAATAACCATGGAAAAGGCAGGAGAGTGGTAAAGTACTGTTTTCTCGAAGTCTGAAGGCTGCCCACACTGTGCCTGTGTGCTGCAGCTTGCATCTTCGCCTTTGGGAAGCTGCCGCTCGCCGATTCTCCCGGAGGCGAAGAAGCGGCTTCTTCGCACACAGAGCATTGTGGCGAGCGCAGGGAGCTCCTGAGAGCGGTTTGTGCCGAAAGAAGCCCGGCACCGGCACTTAGCTTCGGAGAGCTGCGTATCTGCGTCTTCTGCGTGTCTTGCCGCTCTACACTCAGCAAAAAGCTTTTCCACCATATTTTGCAAGGAGAAACTCTGCCAGGAAAGAAAACATCCAAAATCTTGTTCTAAAGCTTGCACGCAGGTCTGCAAAGAGTTTGGCAAGAATGAAAGGTAGTTGTCCAAAACTCGTTCTTTTCCAATAGAATAACCATGGAAAAGGCAGGAGAGTGGTAAAGTACTGTTTTCTCTAAGTCTGAAGGCTGCCCACACTGTGCCTGTGTGCTGCAGCTTGCATCTTCGCCTTTGGGAAGCTGCCGCTCGCCGATTCTCCCGGAGGCGAAGAAGCGGCTTCTTCGCACACAGAGCATTGTGGCGAGCGCAGGGAGCTCCTGAGAGCGGTTTGTGCCGAAAGAAGCCCGGGACCGGCACTTAGCTTCGGAGAGCTGCGTATCTGCGTCTTCTGCGCGTCTTGCCGCTCTACACTCAGCAAAAAGCTTTTCCAGCATATTTTGCAAGGAGAAACTCTGCCAGGAAAGAAAACATCCAAAATCTTGTTCTAAAGCTTGCACGGGGGTCTGCAAAGAGTTTGGCAAGAATGAAAGGTAGTTGTCCAAAACTCGTTCTTTTCCAATAGAATAAACATGGAAAAGGCAGGAGAGTGGTAAAGTACTGTTTTCTCGAAGTCTGAAGGCTGCCCACACTGTGCCTGTGTGCTGCAGCTTGCATCTTCGCCTTTGGGAAGCTGCCACTCGCCGATTCTTCCGCAGGCGAAGAAGCGGCTTCTTCGCACACAGAGCATTGTGGCGAGCGCAGGGAGCTCCTGAGAGCGGTTTGTGCCGAAAGAAGCCCGGGACCGGCACTTAGCTTCGGAGAGCTGCGTATCTGCGTCTTCTGCGCGTCTTGCCGCTCTACACTCAGCAAAAAGCTTTTCCACCATATTTTGCAAGGAGAAACTCTGCCAGGAAAGAAAACATCCAAAATCTTGTTCTAAAGCTTGCACGGGGGTCTGCAAAGAGTTTGGCAAGAATGAAAGGTAGTTGTCCAAAACTCGTTCTTTTCCAATAGAATAACCATGGAAAAGGCAGGAGAGTGGTAAAGTACTGTTTTCTCTAAGTCTGAAGGCTGCCCACACTGTGCCTGTGTGCTGCAGCTTGCATCTTCGCCTTTGGGAAGCTGCCGCTCGCCGATTCTCCCGGAGGCGAAGAAGCGGCTTCTTCGCACACAGAGCATTGTGGCGAGCGCAGGGAGCTCCTGAGAGCGGTTTGTGCCGAAAGAAGCCCGGCACCGGCACTTAGCTTCGGAGAGCTGCGTATCTGCGTCTTCTGCGTGTCTTGCCGCTCTACACTCAGCAAAAAGCTTTTCCAGCATATTTTGCAAGGAGAAACTCTGCCAGGAAAGAAAACATCCAAAATCTTGTTCTAAAGCTTGCACGGGGGTCTGCAAAGAGTTTGGCAAGAATGAAAGGTAGTTGTCCAAAACTCGTTCTTTTCCAATAGAATAAACATGGAAAAGGCAGGAGAGTGGTCAAGTACTGTTTTCTCCAAGTCTGAATGCTGCCCACACTGTGCCTGTGTGCTGCAGCTTGCATCTTCGCCTTTGGGAAGCTGCCGCTCGCCGATTCTCCCGGAGGCGAAGAAGCGGCTTCTTCGCACACAGAGCATTGTGGCGAGCGCAGGGAGCTCCTGAGAGCGGTTTGTGCCGAAAGAAGCCCGGGACCGGCACTTAGCTTCGGAGAGCTGCGTATCTGCGTCTTCTGCGTGTCTTGCCGCTCTACACTCAGCAAAAAGCTTTTCCACCATATCTTGCAAGGAGAAACTCTGCCAGGAAAGAAAACATCCAAAATCTTGTTCTAAAGCTTGCACGGGGGTCTGCAAAGAGTTTGGCAAGAATGAAAGGTAGTTGTCCAAAACTCGTTCTTTTCCAATAGAATAACCATGGAAAAGGCAGGAGAGTGGTAAAGTACTGTTTTCTCTAAGTCTGAAGGCTGCCCACACTGTGCCTGTGTGCCGCAGCTTGCATCTTCGCCTTTGGGAAGCTGCCGCTCGCCGATTCTCCCGGAGGCGAAGAAGCGGCTTCTTCGCACACAGAGCATTGTGGCGAGCGCAGGGAGCTCCTGAGAGCGGTTTGTGCCGAAAGAAGCCCGGGACCGGCACTTAGCTTCGGAGAGCTGCGTATCTGCGTCTTCTGCGTGTCTTGCCGCTCTACACTCAGCAAAAACCTTTCCCACCATATCTTGCAAGGAGAAACTCTGCCAGGAAAGAAAACATCCAAAATCTTGTTCTAAAGCTTGCACGGGGGTCTGCAAAGAGTTTGGCAAGAATGAAAGGTAGTTGTCCAAAACTCGTTCTTTTCCAATAGAATAACCATGGAAAAGGCAGGAGAGTGGTAAAGTACTGTTTTCTCTAAGTCTGAAGGCTGCCCACACTGTGCCTGTGTGCTGCAGCTTGCATCTTCGCCTTTCGGAAGCTGCCGCTCGCCGATTCTCCCGGAGGCGAAGAAGCGGCTTCTTCGCACACAGAGCATTGTGGCGAGCGCAGGGAGCTCCTGAGAGCGGTTTGTGCCGAAAGAAGCCCGGGACCGGCACTTAGCTTCGGAGAGCTGCGTATCTGCGTCTTCTGCGTGTCTGGCCGCTCTACACTCAGCAAAAAGCTTTCCCACCATATCTTGCAAGGAGAAACTCTGCCAGGAAAGAAAACATCCAAAATCTTGTTCTAAAGCTTGCACGGGGGTCTGCAAAGAGTTTGGCAAGAATGAAAGGTAGTTGTCCAAAACTCGTTCTTTTCCAATAGAATAACCATGGAAAAGGCAGGAGAGTGGTAAAGTACTGTTTTCTCGAAGTCTGAAGGCTGCCCACACTGTGCCTGTGTGCTGCAGCTTGCATCTTCGCCTTTGGGAAGCTGCCGCTCGCCGATTCTCCCGGAGGCGAAGAAGCGGCTTCTTCGCACACAGAGCATTGTGGCGAGCGCAGGGAGCTCCTGAGAGCGGTTTGTGCCGAAAGAAGCCCGGGACCGGCACTTAGCTTCGGAGAGCTGCGTATCTGCGTCTTCTGCGTGTCTTGCCGCTCTACACTCAGCAAAAAGCTTTTCCAGCATATCTTGCAAGGAGAAACTCTGCCAGGAAAGAAAACATCCAAAATCTTGTTCTAAAGCTTGCACGGGGGTCTGCAAAGAGTTTGGCAAGAATGAAAGGTAGTTGTCCAAAACTCGTTCTTTTCCAATAGAATAACCATGGAAAAGGCAGGAGAGTGGTAAAGTACTGTTTTCTCTAAGTCTGAAGGCTGCCCACACTGTGCCTGTGTGCTGCAGCTTGCATCTTCGCCTTTGGGAAGCTGCCGCTCGCCGATTCTCCCGGAGGCGAAGAAGCGGCTTCTTCGCACACAGAGCATTGTGGCGAGCGCAGGGAGCTCCTGAGAGCGGTTTGTGCCGAAAGAAGCCCGGGACCGGCACTTAGCTTCGGAGAGCTGCGTATCTGCGTCTTCTGCGTGTCTTGCCGCTCTACACTCAGCAAAAAGCTTTTCCACCATATCTTGCAAGGAGAAACTCTGCCAGGAAAGAAAACATCCAAAATCTTGTTCTAAAGCTTGCACGGAGGTCTGCAAAGAGTTTGGCAAGAATGAAAGGTAGTTGTCCAAAACTCGTTCTTTTCCAATAGAATAACCATGGAAAAGGCAGGAGAGTGGTAAAGTACTGTTTTCTCTAAGTCTGAAGGCTGCCCACACTGTGCCTGTGTGCTGCAGCTTGCATCTTCGCCTTTGGGAAGCTGCCGCTCGCCGATTCTCCCGGAGGCGAAGAAGCGGCTTCTTCGCACACAGAGCATTGTGGTGATGGCAGGGAGCTCCTGAGAGCGGTTTGTGCCGATAGAAGCCCGGGACCGGCACTTAGCTTCGGAGAGCTGCGTATCTGCGTCTTCTGCGTGTCTTGCCGCTCTACACTCAGCAAAAAGCTTTTCCACCATATCTTGCAAGGAGAAACTCTGCCAGGAAAGAAAACATCCAAAATCTTGTTCTAAAGCTTGCACGGGGGTCTGCAAAGAGTTTGGCAAGAATGAAAGGTAGTTGTCCAAAACTCGTTCTTTTCCAATAGAATAAACATGGAAAAGGCAGGAGAGTGGTCAAGTACTGTTTTCTCGAAGTCTGAAGGCTGCCCACACTGTGCCTGTGTGCTGCAGCTTGCATCTTCGCCTTTGGGAAGCTGCCGCTCGCCGATTCTCCCGGAGGCGAAGAAGCGGCTTCTTCGCACACAGAGCATTGTGGCGAGCGCAGGGAGCTCCTGAGAGCGGTTTGTGCCGAAAGAAGCCCGGGACCGGCACTTAGCTTCGGAGAGCTGCGTATCTGCGTCTTCTGCGTGTCTTGCCGCTCTACACTCAGCAAAAAGCTTTTCCACCATATTTTGCAAGGAGAAACTCTGCCAGGAAAGAAAACATCCAAAATCTTGTTCTAAAGCTTGCACGGAGGTCTGCAAAGAGTTTGGCAAGAATGAAAGGTAGTTGTCCAAAACTCGTTCTTTTCCAATAGAATAACCATGGAAAAGGCAGGAGAGTGGTAAAGTACTGTTTTCTCTAAGTCTGAAGGCTGCCCACACTGTGCCTGTGTGCTGCAGCTTGCATCTTCGCCTTTGGGAAGCTGCCGCTCGCCGATTCTCCCGCAGGCGAAGAAGCGGCTTCTTCGCACACAGAGCATTGTGGCGAGCGCAGGGAGCTCCTGAGAGCGGTTTGTGCCGAAAGAAGCCCGGGACCGGCACTTAGCTTCGGAGAGCTGCGTATCTGCGTCTTCTGCGTGTCTTGCCGCTCTACACTCAGCAAAAAGCTTTTCCAGCATATCTTGCAAGGAGAAACTCTGCCAGGAAAGAAAACATCCAAAATCTTGTTCTATAGCTTGCACGGGGGTCTGCAAAGAGTTTGGCAAGAATGAAAGGTAGTTGTCCAAAACTCGTTCTTTTCCAATAGAATAACCATGGAAAAGGCAGGAGAGTGGTAAAGTACTGTTTTCTCGAAGTCTGAAGGCTGCCCACACTGTGCCTGTGTGCTGCAGCTTGCATCTTCGCCTTTGGGAAGCTGCCGCTCGCCGATTCTCCCGGAGGCGAAGAAGCGGCTTCTTCGCACACAGAGCATTGTGGCGAGCGCAGGGAGCTCCTGAGAGCGGTTTGTGCCGAAAGAAGCCCGGGACCGGCACTTAGCTTCGGAGAGCTGCGTATCTGCGTCTTCTGCGTGTCTTGCCGCTCTACACTCAGCAAAAAGCTTTTCCAGCATATCTTGCAAGTAGAAACTCTGCCAGGAAAGAAAACATCCAAAATCTTGTTCTAAAGCTTGCACGGGGGTCTGCAAAGAGTTTGGCAAGAATGAAAGGTAGTTGTCCAAAACTCGTTCTTTTCCAATAGAATAACCATGGAAAAGGCAGGAGAGTGGTAAAGTACTGTTTTCTCTAAGTCTGAAGGCTGCCCACACTGTGCCTGTGTGCTGCAGCTTGCATCTTCGCCTTTGGGAAGCTGCCGCTCGCCGATTCTTCCGCAGGCGAAGAAGCGGCTTCTTCGCACACAGAGCATTGTGGCGAGCGCAGGGAGCTCCTGAGAGCGGTTTGTGCCGAAAGAAGCCCGGGACCGGCACTTAGCTTCGGAGAGCTGCGTATCTGCGTCTTCTGCGCGTCTTGCCGCTCTACACTCAGCAAAAAGCTTTTCCACCATATTTTGCAAGGAGAAACTCTGCCAGGAAAGAAAACATCCAAAATCTTGTTCTAAAGCTTGCACGGAGGTCTGCAAAGAGTTTGGCAAGAATGAAAGGTAGTTGTCCAAAACTCGTTCTTTTCCAATAGAATAACCATGGAAAAGGCAGGAGAGTGGTAAAGTACTGTTTTCTCGAAGTCTGAAGGCTGCCCACACTGTGCCTGTGTGCTGCAGCTTGCATCTTCGCCTTTGGGAAGCTGCCGCTCGCCGATTCTCCCGCAGGCGAAGAAGCGGCTTCTTCGCACACAGAGCATTGTGGCGAGCGCAGGGAGCTCCTGAGAGCGGTTTGTGCCGAAAGAAGCCCGGGACCGGCACTTAGCTTCGGAGAGCTGCGTATCTGCGTCTTCTGCGTGTCTTGCCGCTCTACACTCAGCAAAAAGCTTTCCCACCATATCTTGCAAGGAGAAACTCTGCCAGGAAAGAAAACATCCAAAATCTTGTTCTAAAGCTTGCACGGGGGTCTGCAAAGAGTTTGGCAAGAATGAAAGGTAGTTGTCCAAAACTCGTTCTTTTCCAATAGAATAACCATGGAAAAGGCAGGAGAGTGGTAAAGTACTGTTTTCTCTAAGTCTGAAGGCTGCCCACACTGTGCCTGTGTGCTGCAGCTTACATCTTCGCCTTTCGGAAGCTGCCGCTCGCCGATTCTCCCGCAGGCGAAGACGCGGCTTCTTCGCACACAGAGCATTGTGGCGAGCGCAGGGAGCTCCTGAGAGCGGTTTGTGCCGAAAGAAGCCCGGGACCGGCACTTAGCTTCGGAGAGCTGCGTATCTGCGTCTTCTGCGTGTCTTGCCGCTCTACACTCAGCAAAAAGCTTTCCACCATATCTTGCAAGGAGAAACTCTGCCAGGAAAGAAAACATCCAAAATCTTGTTCTAAAGCTTGCACGGGGGTCTGCAAAGAGTTTGGCAAGAATGAAAGGTAGTTGTCCAAAACTCGTTCTTTTCCAATAGAATAACCATGGAAAAGGCAGGAGAGTGGTAAAGTACTGTTTTCTCGAAGTCTGAAGGCTGCCCACACTGTGCCTGTGTGCTGCAGCTTGCATCTTCGCCTTTGGGAAGCTGCCGCTCGCCGATTCTCCCGGAGGCGAAGAAGCGGCTTCTTCGCACACAGAGCATTGTGGCGAGCGCAGGGAGCTCCTGAGAGCGGTTTGTGCCGAAAGAAGCCCGGGACCGGCACTTAGCTTCGGAGAGCTGCGTATCTGCGTCTTCTGCGTGTCTTGCCGCTCTACACTCAGGAAAAAGCTTTCCCACCATATCTTGCAAAGAGAAACTCTGCCAGGAAAGAAAACATCCAAAATCTTGTTCTAAAGCTTGCACGGGGGTCTGCAAAGAGTTTGGCAAGAATGAAAGGTAGTTGTCCAAAACTCGTTCTTTTCCAATAGAATAACCATGGAAAAGGCAGGAGAGTGGTAAAGTACTGTTTTCTCTAAGTCTGAAGGCTGCCCACACTGTGCCTGTGTGCTGCAGCTTGCATCTTCGCCTTTGGGAAGCTGCCGCTCGCCGATTCTCCCGCAGGCGAAGAAGCGGCTTCTTCGCACACAGAGCATTGTGGCGAGCGCAGGGAGCTCCTGAGAGCGGTTTGTGCCGAAAGAAGCCCGGGACCGGCACTTAGCTTCGGAGAGCTGCGTATCTGCGTCCTCTGCGTGTCTTGCCGCTCTACACTCAGCAAAAACCTTTTCCACCATATTTTGCAAGGAGAAACTCTGCCAGGAAAGAAAACATCCAAAATCTTGTTCTAAAGCTTGCACGGGGGTCTGCAAAGAGTTTGGCAAGAATGAAAGGTAGTTGTCCAAAACTCGTTCTTTTCCAATAGAATAACCATGGAAAAGGCAGGAGAGTGGTAAAGTACTGTTTTCTCTAAGTCTGAAGGCTGCCCACACTGTGCCTGTGTGCTGCAGCTTGCATCTTCGCCTTTGGGAAGCTGCCGCTCGCCGATTCTCCCGCAGGCGAAGAAGCGGCTTCTTCGCACACAGAGCATTGTGGCGAGCGCAGGGAGCTCCTGAGAGCGGTTTGTGCCGAAAGAAGCCCGGGACCGGCACTTAGCTTCGGAGAGCTGCGTATCTGCGTCTTCTGCGTGTCTTGCCGCTCTACACTCAGCAAAAAGCTTTTCCACCATATTTTGCAAGGAGAAACTCTGCAAGGAAAGAAAACATCCAAAATCTTGTTCTAAAGCTTGCACGGAGGTCTGCAAAGAGTTTGGCAAGAATGAAAGGTAGTTGTCCAAAACTCGTTCTTTTCCAATAGAATAACCATGGAAAAGGCAGGAGAGTGGTAAAGTACTGTTTTCTCGAAGTCTGAAGGCTGCCCACACTGTGCCTGTGTGCTGCAGCTTGCATCTTCGCCTTTGGGAAGCTGCCGCTCGCCGATTCTCCCGGAGGCGAAGAAGCGGCTTCTTCGCACACAGAGCATTGTGGCGAGCGCAGGGAGCTCCTGAGAGCGGTTTGTGCCGAAAGAAGCCCGGCACCGGCACTTAGCTTCGGAGAGCTGCGTATCTGCGTCTTCTGCGTGTCTTGCCGCTCTACACTCAGCAAAAAGCTTTTCCACCATATTTTGCAAGGAGAAACTCTGCCAGGAAAGAAAACATCCAAAATCTTGTTCTAAAGCTTGCACGCAGGTCTGCAAAGAGTTTGGCAAGAATGAAAGGTAGTTGTCCAAAACTCGTTCTTTTCCAATAGAATAACCATGGAAAAGGCAGGAGAGTGGTAAAGTACTGTTTTCTCTAAGTCTGAAGGCTGCCCACACTGTGCCTGTGTGCTGCAGCTTGCATCTTCGCCTTTGGGAAGCTGCCGCTCGCCGATTCTCCCGGAGGCGAAGAAGCGGCTTCTTCGCACACAGAGCATTGTGGCGAGCGCAGGGAGCTCCTGAGAGCGGTTTGTGCCGAAAGAAGCCCGGGACCGGCACTTAGCTTCGGAGAGCTGCGTATCTGCGTCTTCTGCGCGTCTTGCCGCTCTACACTCAGCAAAAAGCTTTTCCAGCATATTTTGCAAGGAGAAACTCTGCCAGGAAAGAAAACATCCAAAATCTTGTTCTAAAGCTTGCACGGGGGTCTGCAAAGAGTTTGGCAAGAATGAAAGGTAGTTGTCCAAAACTCGTTCTTTTCCAATAGAATAAACATGGAAAAGGCAGGAGAGTGGTAAAGTACTGTTTTCTCGAAGTCTGAAGGCTGCCCACACTGTGCCTGTGTGCTGCAGCTTGCATCTTCGCCTTTGGGAAGCTGCCACTCGCCGATTCTTCCGCAGGCGAAGAAGCGGCTTCTTCGCACACAGAGCATTGTGGCGAGCGCAGGGAGCTCCTGAGAGCGGTTTGTGCCGAAAGAAGCCCGGGACCGGCACTTAGCTTCGGAGAGCTGCGTATCTGCGTCTTCTGCGCGTCTTGCCGCTCTACACTCAGCAAAAAGCTTTTCCACCATATTTTGCAAGGAGAAACTCTGCCAGGAAAGAAAACATCCAAAATCTTGTTCTAAAGCTTGCACGGGGGTCTGCAAAGAGTTTGGCAAGAATGAAAGGTAGTTGTCCAAAACTCGTTCTTTTCCAATAGAATAACCATGGAAAAGGCAGGAGAGTGGTAAAGTACTGTTTTCTCTAAGTCTGAAGGCTGCCCACACTGTGCCTGTGTGCTGCAGCTTGCATCTTCGCCTTTGGGAAGCTGCCGCTCGCCGATTCTCCCGGAGGCGAAGAAGCGGCTTCTTCGCACACAGAGCATTGTGGCGAGCGCAGGGAGCTCCTGAGAGCGGTTTGTGCCGAAAGAAGCCCGGCACCGGCACTTAGCTTCGGAGAGCTGCGTATCTGCGTCTTCTGCGTGTCTTGCCGCTCTACACTCAGCAAAAAGCTTTTCCAGCATATTTTGCAAGGAGAAACTCTGCCAGGAAAGAAAACATCCAAAATCTTGTTCTAAAGCTTGCACGGGGGTCTGCAAAGAGTTTGGCAAGAATGAAAGGTAGTTGTCCAAAACTCGTTCTTTTCCAATAGAATAAACATGGAAAAGGCAGGAGAGTGGTCAAGTACTGTTTTCTCCAAGTCTGAATGCTGCCCACACTGTGCCTGTGTGCTGCAGCTTGCATCTTCGCCTTTGGGAAGCTGCCGCTCGCCGATTCTCCCGGAGGCGAAGAAGCGGCTTCTTCGCACACAGAGCATTGTGGCGAGCGCAGGGAGCTCCTGAGAGCGGTTTGTGCCGAAAGAAGCCCGGGACCGGCACTTAGCTTCGGAGAGCTGCGTATCTGCGTCTTCTGCGTGTCTTGCCGCTCTACACTCAGCAAAAAGCTTTTCCACCATATCTTGCAAGGAGAAACTCTGCCAGGAAAGAAAACATCCAAAATCTTGTTCTAAAGCTTGCACGGGGGTCTGCAAAGAGTTTGGCAAGAATGAAAGGTAGTTGTCCAAAACTCGTTCTTTTCCAATAGAATAACCATGGAAAAGGCAGGAGAGTGGTAAAGTACTGTTTTCTCTAAGTCTGAAGGCTGCCCACACTGTGCCTGTGTGCCGCAGCTTGCATCTTCGCCTTTGGGAAGCTGCCGCTCGCCGATTCTCCCGGAGGCGAAGAAGCGGCTTCTTCGCACACAGAGCATTGTGGCGAGCGCAGGGAGCTCCTGAGAGCGGTTTGTGCCGAAAGAAGCCCGGGACCGGCACTTAGCTTCGGAGAGCTGCGTATCTGCGTCTTCTGCGTGTCTTGCCGCTCTACACTCAGCAAAAACCTTTCCCACCATATCTTGCAAGGAGAAACTCTGCCAGGAAAGAAAACATCCAAAATCTTGTTCTAAAGCTTGCACGGGGGTCTGCAAAGAGTTTGGCAAGAATGAAAGGTAGTTGTCCAAAACTCGTTCTTTTCCAATAGAATAACCATGGAAAAGGCAGGAGAGTGGTAAAGTACTGTTTTCTCTAAGTCTGAAGGCTGCCCACACTGTGCCTGTGTGCTGCAGCTTGCATCTTCGCCTTTCGGAAGCTGCCGCTCGCCGATTCTCCCGGAGGCGAAGAAGCGGCTTCTTCGCACACAGAGCATTGTGGCGAGCGCAGGGAGCTCCTGAGAGCGGTTTGTGCCGAAAGAAGCCCGGGACCGGCACTTAGCTTCGGAGAGCTGCGTATCTGCGTCTTCTGCGTGTCTGGCCGCTCTACACTCAGCAAAAAGCTTTCCCACCATATCTTGCAAGGAGAAACTCTGCCAGGAAAGAAAACATCCAAAATCTTGTTCTAAAGCTTGCACGGGGGTCTGCAAAGAGTTTGGCAAGAATGAAAGGTAGTTGTCCAAAACTCGTTCTTTTCCAATAGAATAACCATGGAAAAGGCAGGAGAGTGGTAAAGTACTGTTTTCTCTAAGTCTGAAGGCTGCCCACACTGTGCCTGTGTGCTGCAGCTTGCATCTTCGCCTTTGGGAAGCTGCCGCTCGCCGATTCTCCCGGAGGCGAAGAAGCGGCTTCTTCGCACACAGAGCATTGTGGCGAGCGCAGGGAGCTCCTGAGAGCGGTTTGTGCCGAAAGAAGCCCGGGACCGGCACTTAGCTTCGGAGAGCTGCGTATCTGCGTCTTCTGCGTGTCTTGCCGCTCTACACTCAGCAAAAAGCTTTTCCACCATATTTTGCAAGGAGAAACTCTGCCAGGAAAGAAAACATCCAAAATCTTGTTCTAAAGCTTGCACGGAGGTCTGCAAAGAGTTTGGCAAGAATGAAAGGTAGTTGTCCAAAACTCGTTCTTTTCCAATAGAATAACCATGGAAAAGGCAGGAGAGTGGTAAAGTACTGTTTTCTCTAAGTCTGAAGGCTGCCCACACTGTGCCTGTGTGCCGCAGCTTGCATCTTCGCCTTTGGGAAGCTGCCGCTCGCCGATTCTCCCGCAGGCGAAGAAGCGGCTTCTTCGCACACAGAGCATTGTGGCGAGCGCAGGGAGCTCCTGAGAGCGGTTTGTGCCGAAAGAAGCCCGGGACCGGCACTTAGCTTCGGAGAGCTGCGTATCTGCGTCTTCTGCGTGTCTTGCCGCTCTACACTCAGCAAAAAGCTTTTCCACCATATCTTGCAAGGAGAAACTCTGCCAGGAAAGAAAACATCCAAAATCTTGTTCTAAAGCTTGCACGGAGGTCTGCAAAGAGTTTGGCAAGAATGAAAGGTAGTTGTCCAAAACTCGTTCTTTTCCAATAGAATAACCATGGAAAAGGCAGGAGAGTGGTAAAGTACTGTTTTCTCTAAGTCTGAAGGCTGCCCACACTGTGCCTGTGTGCTGCAGCTTGCATCTTCGCCTTTGGGAAGCTGCCGCTCGCCGATTCTCCCGCAGGCGAAGAAGCGGCTTCTTCGCACACAGAGCATTGTGGCGAGCGCAGGGAGCTCCTGAGAGCGGTTTGTGCCGAAAGAAGCCCGGGACCGGCACTTAGCTTCGGAGAGCTGCGTATCTGCGTCTTCTGCGTGTCTTGCCGCTCTACACTCAGCAAAAACCTTTTCCACCATATTTTGCAAGGAGAAACTCTGCCAGGAAAGAAAACATCCAAAATCTTGTTCTAAAGCTTGCACAGGGGTCTGCAAAGAGTTTGGCAGGAATGAAAGGTAGTTGTCCAAAACTCGTTCTTTTCCAATAGAATAACCATGGAAAAGGCAGGAGAGTGGTAAAGTACTGTTTTCTCTAAGTCTGAAGGCTGCCCACACTGTGCCTGTGTGCTGCAGCTTGCATCTTCGCCTTTGGCAAGCTGCCGCTCGCCGATTCTCCCGGAGGCGAAGACGCGGCTTCTTCGCACACAGAGCATTGTGGCGAGCGCAGGGAGCTCCTGAGAGCGGTTTGTGCCGAAAGAAGCCCGGGACCGGCACTTAGCTTCGGAGAGCTGCGTATCTGCGTCTTCTGCGTGTCTGGCCGCTCTACACTCAGCAAAAAGCTTTCCCACCATATCTTGCAAGGAGAAACTCTGCCAGGAAAGAAAACATCCAAAATCTTGTTCTAAAGCTTGCACGGGGGTCTGCAAAGAGTTTGGCAAGAATGAAAGGTAGTTGTCCAAAACTCGTTCTTTTCCAATAGAATAAACATGGAAAAGGCAGGAGAGTGGTCAAGTACTGTTTTCTCCAAGTCTGAATGCTGCCCACACTGTGCCTGTGTGCTGCAGCTTGCATCTTCGCCTTTGGGAAGCTGCCGCTCGCCGATTCTCCCGGAGGCGAAGAAGCGGCTTCTTCGCACACAGAGCATTGTGGCGAGCGCAGGGAGCTCCTGAGAGCGGTTTGTGCCGAAAGAAGCCCGGGACCGGCACTTAGCTTCGGAGAGCTGCGTATCTGCGTCTTCTGCGTGTCTTGCCGCTCTACACTCAGCAAAAAGCTTTTCCACCATATTTTGCAAGGAGAAACTCTGCCAGGAAAGAAAACATCCAAAATCTTGTTCTAAAGCTTGCACGGGGGTCTGCAAAGAGTTGGCAAGAATGAAAGGTAGTTGTCCAAAACTCGTTCTTTTCCAATAGAATAACCATGGAAAAGGCAGGAGAGTGGTAAAGTACTGTTTTCTCTAAGTCTGAAGGCTGCCCACACTGTGCCTGTGTGCTGCAGCTTGCATCTTCGCCTTTGGCAAGCTGCCGCTCGCCGATTCTCCCGGAGGCGAAGAAGCGGCTTCTTCGCACACAGAGCATTGTGGCGAGCGCAGGGAGCTCCTGAGAGCGGTTTGTGCCGAAAGAAGCCCGGGACCGGCACTTAGCTTCGGAGAGCTGCGTATCTGCGTCTTCTGCGTGTCTTGCCGCTCTACACTCAGCAAAAAGCTTTTCCAGCATACCTTGCAAGGAGAAACTCTGCCAGGAAAGAAAACATCCAAAATCTTGTTCTAAAGCTTGCACGGGGGTCTGCAAAGAGTTTGGCAAGAATGAAAGGTAGTTGTCCAAAACTCGTTCTTTTCCAATAGAATAACCATGGAAAAGGCAGGAGAGTGGTAAAGTACTGTTTTCTCTAAGTCTGAAGGCTGCCCACACTGTGCCTGTGTGCTGCAGCTTGCATCTTCGCCTTTGGGAAGCTGCCGCTCGCCGATTCTCCCGCAGGCGAAGAAGCGGCTTCTTCGCACACAGAGCATTGTGGCGAGCGCAGGGAGCTCCTGAGAGCGGTTTGTGCCGAAAGAAGCCCGGGACCGGCACTTAGCTTCGGAGAGCTGCGTATCTGCGTCTTCTGCGTGTCTTGCCGCTCTACACTCAGCCAAAAGCTTTTCCACCATATTTTGCAAGGAGAAACTCTGCCAGGAAAGAAAACATCCAAAATCTTGTTCTAAAGCTTGCACGGAGGTCTGCAAAGAGTTTGGCAAGAATGAAAGGTAGTTGTCCAAAACTCGTTCTTTTCCAATAGAATAACCATGGAAAAGGCAGGAGAGTGGTAAAGTACTGTTTTCTCTAAGTCTGAAGGCTGCCCACACTGTGCCTGTGTGCTGCAGCTTGCATCTTCGCCTTTGGGAAGCTGCCGCTCGCCGATTCTCCCGGAGGCGAAGAAGCGGCTTCTTCGCACACAGAGCATTGTGGCGAGCGCAGGGAGCTCCTGAGAGCGGTTTGTGCCGAAAGAAGCCCGGGACCGGCACTTAGCTTCGGAGAGCTGCGTATCTGCGTCTTCTGCGTGTCTTGCCGCTCTACACTCAGCAAAAAGCTTTTCCACCATATCTTGCAAGGAGAAACTCTGCCAGGAAAGAAAACATCCAAAATCTTGTTCTAAAGCTTGCACGGGGGTCTGCAAAGAGTTTGGCAAGAATGAAAGGTAGTTGTCCAAAACTCGTTCTTTTCCAATAGAATAACCATGGAAAAGGCAGGAGAGTGGTAAAGTACTGTTTTCTCTAAGTCTGAAGGCTGCCCACACTGTGCCTGTGTGCCGCAGCTTGCATCTTCGCCTTTGGGAAGCTGCCGCTCGCCGATTCTCCCGGAGGCGAAGAAGCGGCTTCTTCGCACACAGAGCATTGTGGCGAGCGCAGGGAGCTCCTGAGAGCGGTTTGTGCCGAAAGAAGCCCGGGACCGGCACTTAGCTTCGGAGAGCTGCGTATCTGCGTCTTCTGCGTGTCTTGCCGCTCTACACTCAGCAAAAAGCTTTTCCACCATATCTTGCAAGGAGAAACTCTGCCAGGAAAGAAAACATCCAAAATCTTGTTCTAAAGCTTGCACGGAGGTCTGCAAAGAGTTTGGCAAGAATGAAAGGTAGTTGTCCAAAACTCGTTCTTTTCCAATAGAATAACCATGGAAAAGGCAGGAGAGTGGTAAAGTACTGTTTTCTCTAAGTCTGAAGGCTGCCCACACTGTGCCTGTGTGCTGCAGCTTGCATCTTCGCCTTTGGGAAGCTGCCGCTCGCCGATTCTCCCGGAGGCGAAGAAGCGGCTTCTTCGCACACAGAGCATTGTGGCGAGCGCAGGGAGCTCCTGAGAGCGGTTTGTGCCGAAAGAAGCCCGGGACCGGCACTTAGCTTCGGAGAGCTGCGTATCTGCGTCTTCTGCGTGTCTTGCCGCTCTACACTCAGCAAAAAGCTTTCCCACCATATTTTGCAAGGAGAAACTCTGCCAGGAAAGAAAACATCCAAAATCTTGTTCTAAAGCTTGCACAGGGGTCTGCAAAGAGTTTGGCAGGAATGAAAGGTAGTTGTCCAAAACTCGTTCTTTTCCAATAGAATAACCATGGAAAAGGCAGGAGAGTGGTAAAGTACTGTTTTCTCTAAGTCTGAAGGCTGCCCACACTGTGCCTGTGTGCTGCAGCTTGCATCTTCGCCTTTGGGAAGCTGCCGCTCGCCGATTCTCCCGGAGGCGAAGAAGCGGCTTCTTCGCACACAGAGCATTGTGGCGAGCGCAGGGAGCTCCTGAGAGCGGTTTGTGCCGAAAGAAGCCCGGCACCGGCACTTAGCTTCGGAGAGCTGCGTATCTGCGTCTTCTGCGTGTCTTGCCGCTCTACACTCAGCAAAAAGCTTTTCCACCATATCTTGCAAGGAGAAACTCTGCCAGGAAAGAAAACATCCAAAATCTTGTTCTAAAGCTTGCACGGAGGTCTGCAAAGAGTTTGGCAAGAATGAAAGGTAGTTGTCCAAAACTCGTTCTTTTCCAATAGAATAACCATGGAAAAGGCAGGAGAGTGGTAAAGTACTGTTTTCTCTAAGTCTGAAGGCTGCCCACACTGTGCCTGTGTGCTGCAGCTTGCATCTTCGCCTTTGGGAAGCTGCCGCTCGCCGATTCTCCCGGAGGCGAAGAAGCGGCTTCTTCGCACACAGAGCATTGTGGCGAGCGCAGGGAGCTCCTGAGAGCGGTTTGTGCCGAAAGAAGCCCGGGACCGGCACTTAGCTTCGGAGAGCTGCGTATCTGCGTCTTCTGCGTGTCTTGCCGCTCTACACTCAGCAAAAAGCTTTCCCACCATATTTTGCAAGGAGAAACTCTGCCAGGAAAGAAAACATCCAAAATCTTGTTCTAAAGCTTGCACGGAGGTCTGCAAAGAGTTTGGCAAGAATGAAAGGTAGTTGTCCAAAACTCGTTCTTTTCCAATAGAATAACCATGGAAAAGGCAGGAGAGTGGTAAAGTACTGTTTTCTCGAAGTCTGAAGGCTGCCCACACTGTGCCTGTGTGCTGCAGCTTGCATCTTCGCCTTTGGGAAGCTGCCGCTCGCCGATTCTCCCGGAGGCGAAGAAGCGGCTTCTTCGCACACAGAGCATTGTGGCGAGCGCAGGGAGCTCCTGAGAGCGGTTTGTGCCGAAAGAAGCCCGGGACCGGCACTTAGCTTCGGAGAGCTGCGTATCTGCGTCTTCTGCGTGTCTTGCCGCTCTACACTCAGCAAAAAGCTTTTCCACCATATCTTGCAAGGAGAAACTCTGCCAGGAAAGAAAACATCCAAAATCTTGTTCTAAAGCTTGCACGGAGGTCTGCAAAGAGTTTGGCAAGAATGAAAGGTAGTTGTCCAAAACTCGTTCTTTTCCAATAGAATAACCATGGAAAAGGCAGGAGAGTGGTAAAGTACTGTTTTCTCTAAGTCTGAAGGCTGCCCACACTGTGCCTGCGTGCTGCAGCTTGCATCTTCGCCTTTGGGAAGCTGCCGCTCGCCGATTCTCCCGGAGGCGAAGAAGCGGCTTCTTCGCACACAGAGCATTGTGGCGAGCGCAGGGAGCTCCTGAGAGCGGTTTGTGCCGAAAGAAGCCCGGGACCGGCACTTAGCTTCGGAGAGCTGCGTATCTGCGTCTTCTGCGTGTCTTGCCGCTCTACACTCAGCAAAAAGCTTTCCCACCATATCTTGCAAGGAGAAACTCTGCCAGGAAAGAAAACATCCAAAATCTTGTTCTAAAGCTTGCACGGAGGTCTGCAAAGAGTTTGGCAAGAATGAAAGGTAGTTGTCCAAAACTCGTTCTTTTCCAATAGAATAACCATGGAAAAGGCAGGAGAGTGGTAAAGTACTGTTTTCTCTAAGTCTGAAGGCTGCCCACACTGTGCCTGTGTGCTGCAGCTTGCATCTTCGCCTTTGGGAAGCTGCCGCTCGCCGATTCTCCCGCAGGCGAAGAAGCGGCTTCTTCGCACACAGAGCATTGTGGCGAGCGCAGGGAGCTCCTGAGAGCGGTTTGTGCCGAAAGAAGCCCGGGACCGGCACTTAGCTTCGGAGAGCTGCGTATCTGCGTCTTCTGCGTGTCTTGCCGCTCTACACTCAGCAAAAACCTTTTCCACCATATTTTGCAAGGAGAAACTCTGCCAGGAAAGAAAACATCCAAAATCTTGTTCTAAAGCTTGCACAGGGGTCTGCAAAGAGTTTGGCAGGAATGAAAGGTAGTTGTCCAAAACTCGTTCTTTTCCAATAGAATAACCATGGAAAAGGCAGGAGAGTGGTAAAGTACTGTTTTCTCTAAGTCTGAAGGCTGCCCACACTGTGCCTGTGTGCTGCAGCTTGCATCTTCGCCTTTGGGAAGCTGCCGCTCGCCGATTCTCCCGGAGGCGAAGACGCGGCTTCTTCGCACACAGAGCATTGTGGCGAGCGCAGGGAGCTCCTGAGAGCGGTTTGTGCCGAAAGAAGCCCGGGACCGGCACTTAGCTTCGGAGAGCTGCGTATCTGCGTCTTCTGCGTGTCTGGCCGCTCTACACTCAGCAAAAAGCTTTTCCAGCATATTTTGCAAGGAGAAACTCTGCCAGGAAAGAAAACATCCAAAATCTTGTTCTAAAGCTTGCACGGGGGTCTGCAAAGAGTTTGGCAAGAATGAAAGGTAGTTGTCCAAAACTCGTTCTTTTCCAATAGAATAAACATGGAAAAGGCAGGAGAGTGGTCAAGTACTGTTTTCTCCAAGTCTGAATGCTGCCCACACTGTGCCTGTGTGCTGCAGCTTGCATCTTCGCCTTTGGGAAGCTGCCGCTCGCCGATTCTCCCGGAGGCGAAGAAGCGGCTTCTTCGCACACAGAGCATTGTGGCGAGCGCAGGGAGCTCCTGAGAGCGGTTTGTGCCGAAAGAAGCCCGGGACCGGCACTTAGCTTCGGAGAGCTGCGTATCTGCGTCTTCTGCGTGTCTTGCCGCTCTACACTCAGCAAAAAGCTTTTCCAGCATATTTTGCAAGGAGAAACTCTGCCAGGAAAGAAAACATCCAAAATCTTGTTCTAAAGCTTGCACGGGGGTCTGCAAAGAGTTTGGCAAGAATGAAAGGTAGTTGTCCAAAACTCGTTCTTTTCCAATAGAATAACCATGGAAAAGGCAGGAGAGTGGTAAAGTACTGTTTTCTCTAAGTCTGAAGGCTGCCCACACTGTGCCTGTGTGCTGCAGCTTGCATCTTCGCCTTTGGGAAGCTGCCGCTCGCCGATTCTCCCGGAGGCGAAGAAGCGGCTTCTTCGCACACAGAGCATTGTGGCGAGCGCAGGGAGCTCCTGAGAGCGGTTTGTGCCGAAAGAAGCCCGGGACCGGCACTTAGCTTCGGAGAGCTGCGTATCTGCGTCTTCTGCGTGTCTTGCCGCTCTACACTCAGCAAAAA
Organism: Molothrus aeneus; assembly: GCF_037042795.1. Taxonomy (NCBI): domain Eukaryota; kingdom Metazoa; phylum Chordata; class Aves; order Passeriformes; family Icteridae; genus Molothrus; species Molothrus aeneus. The sequence goes on from NW_027098815.1 coordinate 135,306, forward strand.
GCTTTTCCACCATATCTTGCAAGGAGAAACTCTGCCAGGAAAGAAAACATCCAAAATCTTGTTCTAAAGCTTGCACGGGGGTCTGCAAAGAGTTTGGCAAGAATGAAAGGTAGTTGTCCAAAACTCGTTCTTTTCCAATAGAATAACCATGGAAAAGGCAGGAGAGTGGTAAAGTACTGTTTTCTCTAAGTCTGAAGGCTGCCCACACTGTGCCTGTGTGCTGCAGCTTGCATCTTCGCCTTTGGCAAGCTGCCGCTCGCCGATTCTCCCGCAGGCGAAGAAGCGGCTTCTTCGCACACAGAGCATTGTGGCGAGCGCAGGGAGCTCCTGAGAGCGGTTTGTGCCGAAAGAAGCCCGGGACCGGCACTTAGCTTCGGAGAGCTGCGTATCTGCGTCTTCTGCGTGTCTTGCCGCTCTACACTCAGCAAAAAGCTTTCCCACCATATCTTGCAAGGAGAAACTCTGCCAGGAAAGAAAACATCCAAAATCTTGTTCTAAAGCTTGCACGGAGGTCTGCAAAGAGTTTGGCAAGAATGAAAGGTAGTTGTCCAAAACTCGTTCTTTTCCAATAGAATAACCATGGAAAAGGCAGGAGAGTGGTAAAGTACTGTTTTCTCTAAGTCTGAAGGCTGCCCACACTGTGCCTGTGTGCTGCAGCTTGCATCTTCGCCTTTGGCAAGCTGCCGCTCGCCGATTCTCCCGCAGGCGAAGAAGCGGCTTCTTCGCACACAGAGCATTGTGGCGAGCGCAGGGAGCTCCTGAGAGCGGTTTGTGCCGAAAGAAGCCCGGGACCGGCACTTAGCTTCGGAGAGCTGCGTATCTGCGTCTTCTGCGTGTCTTGCCGCTCTACACTCAGCAAAAAGCTTTCCCACCATATCTTGCAAGGAGAAACTCTGCCAGGAAAGAAAACATCCAAAATCTTGTTCTAAAGCTTGCACGGAGGTCTGCAAAGAGTTTGGCAAGAATGAAAGGTAGTTGTCCAAAACTCGTTCTTTTCCAATAGAATAACCATGGAAAAGGCAGGAGAGTGGTAAAGTACTGTTTTCTCTAAGTCTGAAGGCTGCCCACACTGTGCCTGTGTGCTGCAGCTTGCATCTTCGCCTTTGGGAAGCTGCCGCTCGCCGATTCTCCCGGAGGCGAAGAAGCGGCTTCTTCGCACACAGAGCATTGTGGCGAGCGCAGGGAGCTCCTGAGAGCGGTTTGTGCCGAAAGAAGCCCGGGACCGGCACTTAGCTTCGGAGAGCTGCGTATCTGCGTCTTCTGCGTGTCTTGCCGCTCTACACTCAGCAAAAAGCTTTCCCACCATATCTTGCAAAGAGAAACTCTGCCAGGAAAGAAAACATCCAAAATCTTGTTCTAAAGCTTGCACGGAGGTCTGCAAAGAGTTTGGCAAGAATGAAAGGTAGTTGTCCAAAACTCGTTCTTTTCCAATAGAATAACCATGGAAAAGGCAGGAGAGTGGTAAAGTACTGTTTTCTCTAAGTCTGAAGGCTGCCCACACTGTGCCTGTGTGCTGCAGCTTGCATCTTCGCCTTTGGGAAGCTGCCGCTCGCCGATTCTCCCGCAGGCGAAGAAGCGGCTTCTTCGCACACAGAGCATTGTGGCGAGCGCAGGGAGCTCCTGAGAGCGGTTTGTGCCGAAAGAAGCCCGGGACCGGCACTTAGCTTCGGAGAGCTGCGTATCTGCGTCTTCTGCGTGTCTTGCCGCTCTACACTCAGCAAAAAGCTTTTCCACCATATTTTGCAAGGAGAAACTCTGCCAGGAAAGAAAACATCCAAAATCTTGTTCTAAAGCTTGCACGGGGGTCTGCAAAGAGTTTGGCAAGAATGAAAGGTAGTTGTCCAAAACTCGTTCTTTTCCAATAGAATAACCATGGAAAAGGCAGGAGAGCGGTAAAGTACTGTTTTCTCTAAGTCTGAAGGCTGCCCACACTGTGCCTGTGTGCTGCAGCTTGCATCTTCGCCTTTGGGAAGCTGCCGCTCGCCGATTCTCCCGGAGGCGAAGAAGCGGCTTCTTCGCACACAGAGCATTGTGGCGAGCGCAGGGAGCTCCTGAGAGCGGTTTGTGCCGAAAGAAGCCCGGGACCGGCACTTAGCTTCAGAGAGCTGCGTATCTGCGTTTTCTGCGTGTCTTGCCGCTCTACACTCAGCAAAAAGCTTTTCCACCATATCTTGCAAGGAGAAACTCTGCCAGGAAAGAAAACATCCAAAATCTTGTTCTAAAGCTTGCACGGGGGTCTGCAAAGAGTTTGGCAAGAATGAAAGGTAGTTGTCCAAAACTCGTTCTTTTCCAATAGAATAACCATGGAAAAGGCAGGAGAGTGGTAAAGTACTGTTTTCTCTAAGTCTGAAGGCTGCCCACACTGTGCCTGTGTGCTGCAGCTTGCATCTTCGCCTTTGGGAAGCTGCCGCTCGCCGATTCTCCCGCAGGCGAAGAAGCGGCTTCTTCGCACACAGAGCATTGTGGCGAGCGCAGGGAGCTCCTGAGAGCGGTTTGTGCCGAAAGAAGCCCGGGACCGGCACTTAGCTTCGGAGAGCTGCGTATCTGCGTCTTCTGCGTGTCTTGCCGCTCTACACTCAGCAAAAACCTTTCCCACCATATCTTGCAAGGAGAAACTCTGCCAGGAAAGAAAACATCCAAAATCTTGTTCTAAAGCTTGCACGGGGGTCTGCAAAGAGTTTGGCAAGAATGAAAGGTAGTTGTCCAAAACTCGTTCTTTTCCAATAGAATAACCATGGAAAAGGCAGGAGAGTGGTAAAGTACTGTTTTCTCTAAGTCTGAAGGCTGCCCACACTGTGCCTGTGTGCTGCAGCTTGCATCTTCGCCTTTGGGAAGCTGCCGCTCGCCGATTCTCCCGCAGGCGAAGAAGCGGCTTCTTCGCACACAGAGCATTGTGGCGAGCGCAGGGAGCTCCTGAGAGCGGTTTGTGCCGAAAGAAGCCCGGGACCGGCACTTAGCTTCGGAGAGCTGCGTATCTGCGTCTTCTGCGTGTCTTGCCGCTCTACACTCAGCAAAAAGCTTTTCCACCATATCTTGCAAGGAGAAACTCTGCCAGGAAAGAAAACATCCAAAATCTTGTTCTAAAGCTTGCACGGGGGTCTGCAAAGAGTTTGGCAAGAATGAAAGGTAGTTGTCCAAAACTCGTTCTTTTCCAATAGAATAACCATGGAAAAGGCAGGAGAGTGGTAAAGTACTGTTTTCTCTAAGTCTGAAGGCTGCCCACACTGTGCCTGTGTGCTGCAGCTTGCATCTTCGCCTTTGGGAAGCTGCCGCTCGCCGATTCTCCCGGAGGCGAAGAAGCGGCTTCTTCGCACACAGAGCATTGTGGCGAGCGCAGGGAGCTCCTGAGAGCGGTTTGTGCCGAAAGAAGCCCGGGACCGGCACTTAGCTTCGGAGAGCTGCGTATCTGCGTCTTCTGCGTGTCTTGCCGCTCTACACTCAGCAAAAAGCTTTCCCACCATATCTTGCAAGGAGAAACTCTGCCAGGAAAGAAAACATCCAAAATCTTGTTCTAAAGCTTGCACGGGGGTCTGCAAAGAGTTTGGCAAGAATGAAAGGTAGTTGTCCAAAACTCGTTCTTTTCCAATAGAATAACCATGGAAAAGGCAGGAGAGTGGTAAAGTACTGTTTTCTCTAAGTCTGAAGGCTGCCCACACTGTGCCTGTGTGCCGCAGCTTGCATCTTCGCCTTTGGGAAGCTGCCGCTCGCCGATTCTCCCGCAGGCGAAGAAGCGGCTTCTTCGCACACAGAGCATTGTGGCGAGCGCAGGGAGCTCCTGAGAGCGGTTTGTGCCGAAAGAAGCCCGGGACCGGCACTTAGCTTCGGAGAGCTGCGTATCTGCGTCTTCTGCGTGTCTTGCCGCTCTACACTCAGCAAAAAGCTTTTCCACCATATCTTGCAAGGAGAAACTCTGCCAGGAAAGAAAACATCCAAAATCTTGTTCTAAAGCTTGCACGGGGGTCTGCAAAGAGTTTGGCAAGAATGAAAGGTAGTTGTCCAAAACTCGTTCTTTTCCAATAGAATAACCATGGAAAAGGTAGGAGAGTGGTAAAGTACTGTTTTCTCTAAGTCTGAAGGCTGCCCACACTGTGCCTGTGTGCTGCAGCTTGCATCTTCGCCTTTGGGAAGCTGCCGCTCGCCGATTCTCCCGCAGGCGAAGAAGCGGCTTCTTCGCACACAGAGCATTGTGGCGAGCGCAGGGAGCTCCTGAGAGCGGTTTGTGCCGAAAGAAGCCCGGGACCGGCACTTAGCTTCGGAGAGCTGCGTATCTGCGTCTTCTGCGTGTCTTGCCGCTCTACACTCAGCAAAAAGCTTTTCCACCATATCTTGCAAGGAGAAACTCTGCCAGGAAAGAAAACATCCAAAATCTTGTTCTAAAGCTTGCACAGGGGTCTGCAAAGAGTTTGGCAGGAATGAAAGGTAGTTGTCCAAAACTCGTTCTTTTCCAATAGAATAACCATGGAAAAGGCAGGAGAGTGGTAAAGTACTGTTTTCTCTAAGTCTGAAGGCTGCCCACACTGTGCCTGTGTGCTGCAGCTTGCATCTTCGCCTTTGGGAAGCTGCCGCTCGCCGATTCTCCCGCAGGCGAAGAAGCGGCTTCTTCGCACACAGAGCATTGTGGCGAGCGCAGGGAGCTCCTGAGAGCGGTTTGTGCCGAAAGAAGCCCGGGACCGGCACTTAGCTTCGGAGAGCTGCGTATCTGCGTCTTCTGCGTGTCTTGCCGCTCTACACTCAGCAAAAAGCTTTCCCACCATATCTTGCAAAGAGAAACTCTGCCAGGAAAGAAAACATCCAAAATCTTGTTCTAAAGCTTGCACGGGGGTCTGCAAAGAGTTTGGCAAGAATGAAAGGTAGTTGTCCAAAACTCGTTCTTTTCCAATAGAATAACCATGGAAAAGGCAGGAGAGTGGTAAAGTACTGTTTTCTCTAAGTCTGAAGGCTGCCCACACTGTGCCTGTGTGCTGCAGCTTGCATCTTCGCCTTTGGGAAGCTGCCGCTCGCCGATTCTCCCGGAGGCGAAGAAGCGGCTTCTTCGCACACAGAGCATTGTGGCGAGCGCAGGGAGCTCCTGAGAGCGGTTTGTGCCGAAAGAAGCCCGGGACCGGCACTTAGCTTCGGAGAGCTGCGTATCTGCGTCTTCTGCGTGTCTTGCCGCTCTACACTCAGCCAAAAGCTTTTCCAGCATATCTTGCAAGGAGAAACTCTGCCAGGAAAGAAAACATCCAAAATCTTGTTCTAAAGCTTGCACGGGGGTCTGCAAAGAGTTTGGCAAGAATGAAAGGTAGTTGTCCAAAACTCGTTCTTTTCCAATAGAATAAACATGGAAAAGGCAGGAGAGTGGTCAAGTACTGTTTTCTCCAAGTCTGAATGCTGCCCACACTGTGCCTGTGTGCTGCAGCTTGCATCTTCGCCTTTGGGAAGCTGCCGCTCGCCGATTCTCCCGGAGGCGAAGAAGCGGCTTCTTCGCACACAGAGCATTGTGGCGAGCGCAGGGAGCTCCTGAGAGCGGTTTGTGCCGAAAGAAGCCCGGGACCGGCACTTAGCTTCGGAGAGCTGCGTATCTGCGTCTTCTGCGTGTCTTGCCGCTCTACACTCAGCAAAAAGCTTTTCCACCATATTTTGCAAGGAGAAACTCTGCCAGGAAAGAAAACATCCAAAATCTTGTTCTAAAGCTTGCACGGAGGTCTGCAAAGAGTTTGGCAAGAATGAAAGGTAGTTGTCCAAAACTCGTTCTTTTCCAATAGAATAACCATGGAAAAGGCAGGAGAGTGGTAAAGTACTGTTTTCTCTAAGTCTGAAGGCTGCCCACACTGTGCCTGTGTGCTGCAGCTTGCATCTTCGCCTTTGGGAAGCTGCCGCTCGCCGATTCTCCCGGAGGCGAAGAAGCGGCTTCTTCGCACACAGAGCATTGTGGCGAGCGCAGGGAGCTCCTGAGAGCGGTTTGTGCCGAAAGAAGCCCGGGACCGGCACTTAGCTTCGGAGAGCTGCGTATCTGCGTCTTCTGCGTGTCTTGCCGCTCTACACTCAGCAAAAAGCTTTTCCACCATATTTTGCAAGGAGAAACTCTGCCAGGAAAGAAAACATCCAAAATCTTGTTCTAAAGCTTGCACAGGGGTCTGCAAAGAGTTTGGCAGGAATGAAAGGTAGTTGTCCAAAACTCGTTCTTTTCCAATAGAATAACCATGGAAAAGGCAGGAGAGTGGTAAAGTACTGTTTTCTCTAAGTCTGAAGGCTGCCCACACTGTGCCTGTGTGCTGCAGCTTGCATCTTCGCCTTTGGGAAGCTGCCGCTCGCCGATTCTCCCGGAGGCGAAGAAGCGGCTTCTTCGCACACAGAGCATTGTGGCGAGCGCAGGGAGCTCCTGAGAGCGGTTTGTGCCGAAAGAAGCCCGGGACCGGCACTTAGCTTCGGAGAGCTGCGTATCTGCGTCTTCTGCGTGTCTTGCCGCTCTACACTCAGCAAAAAGCTTTCCCACCATATCTTGCAAGGAGAAACTCTGCCAGGAAAGAAAACATCCAAAATCTTGTTCTAAAGCTTGCACGGGGGTCTGCAAAGAGTTTGGCAAGAATGAAAGGTAGTTGTCCAAAACTCGTTCTTTTCCAATAGAATAACCATGGAAAAGGCAGGAGAGTGGTAAAGTACTGTTTTCTCTAAGTCTGAAGGCTGCCCACACTGTGCCTGTGTGCTGCAGCTTGCATCTTCGCCTTTGGGAAGCTGCCGCTCGCCGATTCTCCCGGAGGCGAAGAAGCGGCTTCTTCGCACACAGAGCATTGTGGCGAGCGCAGGGAGCTCCTGAGAGCGGTTTGTGCCGAAAGAAGCCCGGGACCGGCACTTAGCTTCGGAGAGCTGCGTATCTGCGTCTTCTGCGTGTCTTGCCGCTCTACACTCAGCAAAAAGCTTTTCCAGCATATCTTGCAAGGAGAAACTCTGCCAGGAAAGAAAACATCCAAAATCTTGTTCTAAAGCTTGCACGGGGGTCTGCAAAGAGTTTGGCAAGAATGAAAGGTAGTTGTCCAAAACTCGTTCTTTTCCAATAGAATAACCATGGAAAAGGCAGGAGAGTGGTAAAGTACTGTTTTCTCTAAGTCTGAAGGCTGCCCACACTGTGCCTGTGTGCTGCAGCTTGCATCTTCGCCTTTGGGAAGCTGCCGCTCGCCGATTCTCCCGCAGGCGAAGAAGCGGCTTCTTCGCACACAGAGCATTGTGGCGAGCGCAGGGAGCTCCTGAGAGCGGTTTGTGCCGAAAGAAGCCCGGGACCGGCACTTAGCTTCGGAGAGTTGCGTATCTGCGTCTTCTGCGCGTCTTGCCGCTCTACACTCAGCAAAAAGCTTTTCCAGCATATCTTGCAAGGAGAAACTCTGCAAGGAAAGAAAACATCCAAAATCTTGTTCTAAAGCTTGCACGGGGGTCTGCAAAGAGTTTGGCAAGAATGAAAGGTAGTTGTCCAAAACTCGTTCTTTTCCAATAGAATAACCATGGAAAAGGCAGGAGAGTGGTAAAGTACTGTTTTCTCTAAGTCTGAAGGCTGCCCACACTGTGCCTGTGTGCTGCAGCTTGCATCTTCGCTTTTGGTAAGCTGCCGCTCGCCGATTCTTCCGCAGGCGAAGAAGCGGCTTCTTCGCACACAGAGCATTGTGGCGAGCGCAGGGAGCTCCTGAGAGCGGTTTGTGCCGAAAGAAGCCCGGGACCGGCACTTAGCTTCGGAGAGCTGCGTATCTGCGTCTTCTGCGCGTCTTGCCGCTCTACACTCAGCAAAAAGCTTTTCCACCATATTTTGCAAGGAGAAACTCTGCCAGGAAAGAAAACATCCAAAATCTTGTTCTAAAGCTTGCACGGAGGTCTGCAAAGAGTTTGGCAAGAATGAAAGGTAGTTGTCCAAAACTCGTTCTTTTCCAATAGAATAACCATGGAAAAGGCAGGAGAGTGGTAAAGTACTGTTTTCTCTAAGTCTGAAGGCTGCCCACACTGTGCCTGTGTGCTGCAGCTTACATCTTCGCCTTTCGGAAGCTGCCGCTCGCCGATTCTCCCGCAGGCGAAGACGCGGCTTCTTCGCACACAGAGCATTGTGGCGAGCGCAGGGAGCTCCTGAGAGCGGTTTGTGCCGAAAGAAGCCCGGGACCGGCACTTAGCTTCGGAGAGCTGCGTATCTGCGTCTTCTGCGTGTCTTGCCGCTCTACACTCAGCAAAAAGCTTTACACCATATCTTGCAAGGAGAAACTCTGCCAGGAAAGAAAACATCCAAAATCTTGTTCTAAAGCTTGCACGGGGGTCTGCAAAGAGTTTGGCAAGAATGAAAGGTAGTTGTCCAAAACTCGTTCTTTTCCAATAGAATAACCATGGAAAAGGCAGGAGAGTGGTAAAGTACTGTTTTCTCTAAGTCTGAAGGCTGCCCACACTGTGCCTGTGTGCTGCAGCTTGCATCTTCGCCTTTGGGAAGCTGCCGCTCGCCGATTCTCCCGGAGGCGAAGAAGCGGCTTCTTCGCACACAGAGCATTGTGGCGAGCGCAGGGAGCTCCTGAGAGCGGTTTGTGCCGAAAGAAGCCCGGGACCGGCACTTAGCTTCGGAGAGCTGCGTATCTGCGTCTTCTGCGTGTCTTGCCGCTCTACACTCAGCAAAAAGCTTTTCCAGCATATCTTGCAAGGAGAAACTCTGCCAGGAAAGAAAACATCCAAAATCTTGTTCTAAAGCTTGCACGGGGGTCTGCAAAGAGTTTGGCAAGAATGAAAGGTAGTTGTCCAAAACTCGTTCTTTTCCAATAGAATAACCATGGAAAAGGCAGGAGAGTGGTAAAGTACTGTTTTCTCTAAGTCTGAAGGCTGCCCACACTGTGCCTGTGTGCTGCAGCTTGCATCTTCGCCTTTGGGAAGCTGCCGCTCGCCGATTCTCCCGGAGGCGAAGAAGCGGCTTCTTCGCACACAGAGCATTGTGGCGAGCGCAGGGAGCTCCTGAGAGCGGTTTGTGCCGAAAGAAGCCCGGGACCGGCACTTAGCTTCGGAGAGCTGCGTATCTGCGTCTTCTCCGTGTCTTGCCGCTCTACACTCAGCAAAAAGCTTTTCCACCATATTTTGCAAGGAGAAACTCTGCCAGGAAAGAAAACATCCAAAATCTTGTTCTGAAGCTTGCACGGGGGTCTGCAAAGAGTTTGGCAAGAATGAAAGGTAGTTGTCCAAAACTCGTTCTTTTCCAATAGAATAACCATGGAAAAGGCAGGAGAGTGGTAAAGTACTGTTTTCTCTAAGTCTGAAGGCTGCCCACACTGTGCCTGTGTGCTGCAGCTTGCATCTTCGCCTTTGGGAAGCTGCCGCTCGCCGATTCTCCCGGAGGCGAAGAAGCGGCTTCTTCGCACACAGAGCATTGTGGCGAGCGCAGGGAGCTCCTGAGAGCGGTTTGTGCCGAAAGAAGCCCGGGACCGGCACTTAGCTTCGGAGAGCTGCGTATCTGCGTCTTCTGCGTGTCTTGCCGCTCTACACTCAGCAAAAAGCTTTTCCACCATATCTTGCAAGGAGAAACTCTGCCAGGAAAGAAAACATCCAAAATCTTGTTCTAAAGCTTGCACGGAGGTCTGCAAAGAGTTTGGCAAGAATGAAAGGTAGTTGTCCAAAACTCGTTCTTTTCCAATAGAATAACCATGGAAAAGGCAGGAGAGTGGTAAAGTACTGTTTTCTCTAAGTCTGAAGGCTGCCCACACTGTGCCTGTGTGCTGCAGCTTGCATCTTCGCCTTTGGGAAGCTGCCGCTCGCCGATTCTCCCGGAGGCGAAGAAGCGGCTTCTTCGCACACAGAGCATTGTGGCGAGCGCAGGGAGCTCCTGAGAGCGGTTTGTGCCGAAAGAAGCCCGGGACCGGCACTTAGCTTCGGAGAGCTGCGTATCTGCGTCTTCTGCGTGTCTTGCCGCTCTACACTCAGCAAAAAGCTTTTCCAGCATATTTTGCAAGGAGAAACTCTGCCAGGAAAGAAAACATCCAAAATCTTGTTCTAAAGCTTGCACGGGGGTCTGCAAAGAGTTTGGCAAGAATGAAAGGTAGTTGTCCAAAACTCGTTCTTTTCCAATAGAATAAACATGGAAAAGGCAGGAGAGTGGTCAAGTACTGTTTTCTCGAAGTCTGAAGGCTGCCCACACTGTGCCTGTGTGCTGCAGCTTGCATCTTCGCCTTTGGGAAGCTGCCGCTCGCCGATTCTCCCGGAGGCGAAGAAGCGGCTTCTTCGCACACAGAGCATTGTGGCGAGCGCAGGGAGCTCCTGAGAGCGGTTTGTGCCGAAAGAAGCCCGGCACCGGCACTTAGCTTCGGAGAGCTGCGTATCTGCGTCTTCTGCGTGTCTTGCCGCTCTACACTCAGCAAAAAGCTTTTCCACCATATCTTGCAAGGAGAAACTCTGCCAGGAAAGAAAACATCCAAAATCTTGTTCTAAAGCTTGCACGGGGGTCTGCAAAGAGTTTGGCAAGAATGAAAGGTAGTTGTCCAAAACTCGTTCTTTTCCAATAGAATAACCATGGAAAAGGCAGGAGAGTGGTAAAGTACTGTTTTCTCGAAGTCTGAAGGCTGCCCACACTGTGCCTGTGTGCTGCAGCTTGCATCTTCGCCTTTGGGAAGCTGCCGCTCGCCGATTCTCCCGGAGGCGAAGAAGCGGCTTCTTCGCACACAGAGCATTGTGGCGAGCGCAGGGAGCTCCTGAGAGCGGTTTGTGCCGAAAGAAGCCCGGCACCGGCACTTAGCTTCGGAGAGCTGCGTATCTGCGTCTTCTGCGTGTCTTGCCGCTCTACACTCAGCAAAAAGCTTTTCCAGCATATCTTGCAAGGAGAAACTCTGCCAGGAAAGAAAACATCCAAAATCTTGTTCTGAAGCTTGCACGGGGGTCTGCAAAGAGTTTGGCAAGAATGAAAGGTAGTTGTCCAAAACTCGTTCTTTTCCAATAGAATAACCATGGAAAAGGCAGGAGAGTGGTAAAGTACTGTTTTCTCTAAGTCTGAAGGCTGCCCACACTGTGCCTGTGTGCTGCAGCTTGCATCTTCGCCTTTGGGAAGCTGCCGCTCGCCGATTCTCCCGGAGGCGAAGAAGCGGCTTCTTCGCACACAGAGCATTGTGGCGAGCGCAGGGAGCTCCTGAGAGCGGTTTGTGCCGAAAGAAGCCCGGGACCGGCACTTAGCTTCGGAGAGCTGCGTATCTGCGTTTTCTGCGTGTCTTGCCGCTCTACACTCAGCAAAAACCTTTTCCACCATATTTTGCAAGGAGAAACTCTGCCAGGAAAGAAAACATCCAAAATCTTGTTCTAAAGCTTGCACGCAGGTCTGCAAAGAGTTTGGCAAGAATGAAAGGTAGTTGTCCAAAACTCGTTCTTTTCCAATAGAATAACCATGGAAAAGGCAGGAGAGTGGTAAAGTACTGTTTTCTCTAAGTCTGAAGGCTGCCCACACTGTGCCTGTGTGCTGCAGCTTGCATCTTCGCCTTTGGGAAGCTGCCGCTCGCCGATTCTCCCGCAGGCGAAGAAGCGGCTTCTTCGCACACAGAGCATTGTGGCGAGCGCAGGGAGCTCCTGAGAGCGGTTTGTGCCGAAAGAAGCCCGGGACCGGCACTTAGCTTCGGAGAGTTGCGTATCTGCGTCTTCTGCGCGTCTTGCCGCTCTACACTCAGCAAAAAGCTTTTCCAGCATATCTTGCAAGGAGAAACTCTGCAAGGAAAGAAAACATCCAAAATCTTGTTCTAAAGCTTGCACGGGGGTCTGCAAAGAGTTTGGCAAGAATGAAAGGTAGTTGTCCAAAACTCGTTCTTTTCCAATAGAATAACCATGGAAAAGGCAGGAGAGTGGTAAAGTACTGTTTTCTCTAAGTCTGAAGGCTGCCCACACTGTGCCTGTGTGCTGCAGCTTGCATCTTCGCTTTTGGTAAGCTGCCGCTCGCCGATTCTTCCGCAGGCGAAGAAGCGGCTTCTTCGCACACAGAGCATTGTGGCGAGCGCAGGGAGCTCCTGAGAGCGGTTTGTGCCGAAAGAAGCCCGGGACCGGCACTTAGCTTCGGAGAGCTGCGTATCTGCGTCTTCTGCGCGTCTTGCCGCTCTACACTCAGCAAAAAGCTTTTCCACCATATTTTGCAAGGAGAAACTCTGCCAGGAAAGAAAACATCCAAAATCTTGTTCTAAAGCTTGCACGGAGGTCTGCAAAGAGTTTGGCAAGAATGAAAGGTAGTTGTCCAAAACTCGTTCTTTTCCAATAGAATAACCATGGAAAAGGCAGGAGAGTGGTAAAGTACTGTTTTCTCTAAGTCTGAAGGCTGCCCACACTGTGCCTGTGTGCTGCAGCTTACATCTTCGCCTTTCGGAAGCTGCCGCTCGCCGATTCTCCCGCAGGCGAAGACGCGGCTTCTTCGCACACAGAGCATTGTGGCGAGCGCAGGGAGCTCCTGAGAGCGGTTTGTGCCGAAAGAAGCCCGGGACCGGCACTTAGCTTCGGAGAGCTGCGTATCTGCGTCTTCTGCGTGTCTTGCCGCTCTACACTCAGCAAAAAGCTTTACACCATATCTTGCAAGGAGAAACTCTGCCAGGAAAGAAAACATCCAAAATCTTGTTCTAAAGCTTGCACGGGGGTCTGCAAAGAGTTTGGCAAGAATGAAAGGTAGTTGTCCAAAACTCGTTCTTTTCCAATAGAATAACCATGGAAAAGGCAGGAGAGTGGTAAAGTACTGTTTTCTCTAAGTCTGAAGGCTGCCCACACTGTGCCTGTGTGCTGCAGCTTGCATCTTCGCCTTTGGGAAGCTGCCGCTCGCCGATTCTCCCGGAGGCGAAGAAGCGGCTTCTTCGCACACAGAGCATTGTGGCGAGCGCAGGGAGCTCCTGAGAGCGGTTTGTGCCGAAAGAAGCCCGGGACCGGCACTTAGCTTCGGAGAGCTGCGTATCTGCGTCTTCTGCGTGTCTTGCCGCTCTACACTCAGCAAAAAGCTTTTCCAGCATATCTTGCAAGGAGAAACTCTGCCAGGAAAGAAAACATCCAAAATCTTGTTCTAAAGCTTGCACGGGGGTCTGCAAAGAGTTTGGCAAGAATGAAAGGTAGTTGTCCAAAACTCGTTCTTTTCCAATAGAATAACCATGGAAAAGGCAGGAGAGTGGTAAAGTACTGTTTTCTCTAAGTCTGAAGGCTGCCCACACTGTGCCTGTGTGCTGCAGCTTGCATCTTCGCCTTTGGGAAGCTGCCGCTCGCCGATTCTCCCGGAGGCGAAGAAGCGGCTTCTTCGCACACAGAGCATTGTGGCGAGCGCAGGGAGCTCCTGAGAGCGGTTTGTGCCGAAAGAAGCCCGGGACCGGCACTTAGCTTCGGAGAGCTGCGTATCTGCGTCTTCTCCGTGTCTTGCCGCTCTACACTCAGCAAAAAGCTTTTCCACCATATTTTGCAAGGAGAAACTCTGCCAGGAAAGAAAACATCCAAAATCTTGTTCTGAAGCTTGCACGGGGGTCTGCAAAGAGTTTGGCAAGAATGAAAGGTAGTTGTCCAAAACTCGTTCTTTTCCAATAGAATAACCATGGAAAAGGCAGGAGAGTGGTAAAGTACTGTTTTCTCTAAGTCTGAAGGCTGCCCACACTGTGCCTGTGTGCTGCAGCTTGCATCTTCGCCTTTGGGAAGCTGCCGCTCGCCGATTCTCCCGGAGGCGAAGAAGCGGCTTCTTCGCACACAGAGCATTGTGGCGAGCGCAGGGAGCTCCTGAGAGCGGTTTGTGCCGAAAGAAGCCCGGGACCGGCACTTAGCTTCGGAGAGCTGCGTATCTGCGTCTTCTGCGTGTCTTGCCGCTCTACACTCAGCAAAAAGCTTTTCCACCATATCTTGCAAGGAGAAACTCTGCCAGGAAAGAAAACATCCAAAATCTTGTTCTAAAGCTTGCACGGAGGTCTGCAAAGAGTTTGGCAAGAATGAAAGGTAGTTGTCCAAAACTCGTTCTTTTCCAATAGAATAACCATGGAAAAGGCAGGAGAGTGGTAAAGTACTGTTTTCTCTAAGTCTGAAGGCTGCCCACACTGTGCCTGTGTGCTGCAGCTTGCATCTTCGCCTTTGGGAAGCTGCCGCTCGCCGATTCTCCCGGAGGCGAAGAAGCGGCTTCTTCGCACACAGAGCATTGTGGCGAGCGCAGGGAGCTCCTGAGAGCGGTTTGTGCCGAAAGAAGCCCGGGACCGGCACTTAGCTTCGGAGAGCTGCGTATCTGCGTCTTCTGCGTGTCTTGCCGCTCTACACTCAGCAAAAAGCTTTTCCAGCATATTTTGCAAGGAGAAACTCTGCCAGGAAAGAAAACATCCAAAATCTTGTTCTAAAGCTTGCACGGGGGTCTGCAAAGAGTTTGGCAAGAATGAAAGGTAGTTGTCCAAAACTCGTTCTTTTCCAATAGAATAAACATGGAAAAGGCAGGAGAGTGGTCAAGTACTGTTTTCTCGAAGTCTGAAGGCTGCCCACACTGTGCCTGTGTGCTGCAGCTTGCATCTTCGCCTTTGGGAAGCTGCCGCTCGCCGATTCTCCCGGAGGCGAAGAAGCGGCTTCTTCGCACACAGAGCATTGTGGCGAGCGCAGGGAGCTCCTGAGAGCGGTTTGTGCCGAAAGAAGCCCGGCACCGGCACTTAGCTTCGGAGAGCTGCGTATCTGCGTCTTCTGCGTGTCTTGCCGCTCTACACTCAGCAAAAAGCTTTTCCACCATATCTTGCAAGGAGAAACTCTGCCAGGAAAGAAAACATCCAAAATCTTGTTCTAAAGCTTGCACGGGGGTCTGCAAAGAGTTTGGCAAGAATGAAAGGTAGTTGTCCAAAACTCGTTCTTTTCCAATAGAATAACCATGGAAAAGGCAGGAGAGTGGTAAAGTACTGTTTTCTCGAAGTCTGAAGGCTGCCCACACTGTGCCTGTGTGCTGCAGCTTGCATCTTCGCCTTTGGGAAGCTGCCGCTCGCCGATTCTCCCGGAGGCGAAGAAGCGGCTTCTTCGCACACAGAGCATTGTGGCGAGCGCAGGGAGCTCCTGAGAGCGGTTTGTGCCGAAAGAAGCCCGGCACCGGCACTTAGCTTCGGAGAGCTGCGTATCTGCGTCTTCTGCGTGTCTTGCCGCTCTACACTCAGCAAAAAGCTTTTCCAGCATATCTTGCAAGGAGAAACTCTGCCAGGAAAGAAAACATCCAAAATCTTGTTCTGAAGCTTGCACGGGGGTCTGCAAAGAGTTTGGCAAGAATGAAAGGTAGTTGTCCAAAACTCGTTCTTTTCCAATAGAATAACCATGGAAAAGGCAGGAGAGTGGTAAAGTACTGTTTTCTCTAAGTCTGAAGGCTGCCCACACTGTGCCTGTGTGCTGCAGCTTGCATCTTCGCCTTTGGGAAGCTGCCGCTCGCCGATTCTCCCGGAGGCGAAGAAGCGGCTTCTTCGCACACAGAGCATTGTGGCGAGCGCAGGGAGCTCCTGAGAGCGGTTTGTGCCGAAAGAAGCCCGGGACCGGCACTTAGCTTCGGAGAGCTGCGTATCTGCGTTTTCTGCGTGTCTTGCCGCTCTACACTCAGCAAAAACCTTTTCCACCATATTTTGCAAGGAGAAACTCTGCCAGGAAAGAAAACATCCAAAATCTTGTTCTAAAGCTTGCACGCAGGTCTGCAAAGAGTTTGGCAAGAATGAAAGGTAGTTGTCCAAAACTCGTTCTTTTCCAATAGAATAACCATGGAAAAGGCAGGAGAGTGGTAAAGTACTGTTTTCTCTAAGTCTGAAGGCTGCCCACACTGTGCCTGTGTGCTGCAGCTTGCATCTTCGCCTTTGGGAAGCTGCCGCTCGCCGATTCTCCCGGAGGCGAAGAAGCGGCTTCTTCGCACACAGAGCATTGTGGCGAGCGCAGGGAGCTCCTGAGAGCGGTTTGTGCCGAAAGAAGCCCGGCACCGGCACTTAGCTTCGGAGAGCTGCGTATCTGCGTCTTCTGCGTGTCTTGCCGCTCTACACTCAGCAAAAAGCTTTTCCACCATATTTTGCAAGGAGAAACTCTGCCAGGAAAGAAAACATCCAAAATCTTGTTCTAAAGCTTGCACGGAGGTCTGCAAAGAGTTTGGCAAGAATGAAAGGTAGTTGTCCAAAACTCGTTCTTTTCCAATAGAATAACCATGGAAAAGGCAGGAGAGTGGTAAAGTACTGTTTTCTCTAAGTCTGAAGGCTGCCCACACTGTGCCTGTGTGCTGCAGCTTGCATCTTCGCCTTTGGGAAGCTGCCGCTCGCCGATTCTCCCGCAGGCGAAGAAGCGGCTTCTTCGCACACAGAGCATTGTGGCGAGCGCAGGGAGCTCCTGAGAGCGGTTTGTGCCGAAAGAAGCCCGGGACCGGCACTTAGCTTCGGAGAGCTGCGTATCTGCGTCTTCTGCGTGTCTTGCCGCTCTACACTCA
The DNA here is from genome assembly GCF_037042795.1 of Molothrus aeneus. Lineage (NCBI taxonomy): Eukaryota > Metazoa > Chordata > Aves > Passeriformes > Icteridae > Molothrus > Molothrus aeneus. The sequence continues at coordinate 151,675 of NW_027098815.1, forward strand.
GCAAAAAGCTTTTCCAGCATATCTTGCAAGGAGAAACTCTGCCAGGAAAGAAAACATCCAAAATCTTGTTCTAAAGCTTGCACGGGGGTCTGCAAAGAGTTTGGCAAGAATGAAAGGTAGTTGTCCAAAACTCGTTCTTTTCCAATAGAATAACCATGGAAAAGGCAGGAGAGTGGTAAAGTACTGTTTTCTCGAAGTCTGAAGGCTGCCCACACTGTGCCTGTGTGCTGCAGCTTACATCTTCGCCTTTCGGAAGCTGCCGCTCGCCGATTCTCCCGCAGGCGAAGACGCGGCTTCTTCGCACACAGAGCATTGTGGCGAGCGCAGGGAGCTCCTGAGAGCGGTTTGTGCCGAAAGAAGCCCGGGACCGGCACTTAGCTTCGGAGAGCTGCGTATCTGCGTCTTCTGCGTGTCTTGCCGCTCTACACTCAGCAAAAAGCTTTCCACCATATCTTGCAAGGAGAAACTCTGCCAGGAAAGAAAACATCCAAAATCTTGTTCTAAAGCTTGCACGGGGGTCTGCAAAGAGTTTGGCAAGAATGAAAGGTAGTTGTCCAAAACTCGTTCTTTTCCAATAGAATAACCATGGAAAAGGCAGGAGAGTGGTAAAGTACTGTTTTCTCGAAGTCTGAAGGCTGCCCACACTGTGCCTGTGTGCTGCAGCTTGCATCTTCGCCTTTGGGAAGCTGCCGCTCGCCGATTCTCCCGGAGGCGAAGAAGCGGCTTCTTCGCACACAGAGCATTGTGGCGAGCGCAGGGAGCTCCTGAGAGCGGTTTGTGCCGAAAGAAGCCCGGGACCGGCACTTAGCTTCGGAGAGCTGCGTATCTGCGTCTTCTGCGTGTCTTGCCGCTCTACACTCAGCAAAAAGCTTTTCCAGCATATCTTGCAAGGAGAAACTCTGCCAGGAAAGAAAACATCCAAAATCTTGTTCTAAAGCTTGCACGGGGGTCTGCAAAGAGTTTGGCAAGAATGAAAGGTAGTTGTCCAAAACTCGTTCTTTTCCAATAGAATAACCATGGAAAAGGCAGGAGAGTGGTAAAGTACTGTTTTCTCTAAGTCTGAAGGCTGCCCACACTGTGCCTGTGTGCTGCAGCTTGCATCTTCGCCTTTGGGAAGCTGCCGCTCGCCGATTCTCCCGGAGGCGAAGAAGCGGCTTCTTCGCACACAGAGCATTGTGGCGAGCGCAGGGAGCTCCTGAGAGCGGTTTGTGCCGAAAGAAGCCCGGGACCGGCACTTAGCTTCGGAGAGCTGCGTATCTGCGTCTTCTGCGTGTCTTGCCGCTCTACACTCAGCAAAAAGCTTTTCCACCATATCTTGCAAGGAGAAACTCTGCCAGGAAAGAAAACATCCAAAATCTTGTTCTAAAGCTTGCACGGAGGTCTGCAAAGAGTTTGGCAAGAATGAAAGGTAGTTGTCCAAAACTCGTTCTTTTCCAATAGAATAACCATGGAAAAGGCAGGAGAGTGGTAAAGTACTGTTTTCTCTAAGTCTGAAGGCTGCCCACACTGTGCCTGTGTGCTGCAGCTTGCATCTTCGCCTTTGGGAAGCTGCCGCTCGCCGATTCTCCCGGAGGCGAAGAAGCGGCTTCTTCGCACACAGAGCATTGTGGTGATGGCAGGGAGCTCCTGAGAGCGGTTTGTGCCGATAGAAGCCCGGGACCGGCACTTAGCTTCGGAGAGCTGCGTATCTGCGTCTTCTGCGTGTCTTGCCGCTCTACACTCAGCAAAAAGCTTTTCCACCATATCTTGCAAGGAGAAACTCTGCCAGGAAAGAAAACATCCAAAATCTTGTTCTAAAGCTTGCACGGGGGTCTGCAAAGAGTTTGGCAAGAATGAAAGGTAGTTGTCCAAAACTCGTTCTTTTCCAATAGAATAAACATGGAAAAGGCAGGAGAGTGGTCAAGTACTGTTTTCTCGAAGTCTGAAGGCTGCCCACACTGTGCCTGTGTGCTGCAGCTTGCATCTTCGCCTTTGGGAAGCTGCCGCTCGCCGATTCTCCCGGAGGCGAAGAAGCGGCTTCTTCGCACACAGAGCATTGTGGCGAGCGCAGGGAGCTCCTGAGAGCGGTTTGTGCCGAAAGAAGCCCGGGACCGGCACTTAGCTTCGGAGAGCTGCGTATCTGCGTCTTCTGCGTGTCTTGCCGCTCTACACTCAGCAAAAAGCTTTTCCACCCATATCTTGCAAGGAGAAACTCTGCCAGGAAAGAAAACATCCAAAATCTTGTTCTAAAGCTTGCACGGGGGTCTGCAAAGAGTTTGGCAAGAATGAAAGGTAGTTGTCCAAAACTCGTTCTTTTCCAATAGAATAACCATGGAAAAGGCAGGAGAGTGGTAAAGTACTGTTTTCTCTAAGTCTGAAGGCTGCCCACACTGTGCCTGTGTGCTGCAGCTTGCATCTTCGCCTTTGGGAAGCTGCCGCTCGCCGATTCTCCCGGAGGCGAAGAAGCGGCTTCTTCGCACACAGAGCATTGTGGCGAGCGCAGGGAGCTCCTGAGAGCGGTTTGTGACGAAAGAAGCCCGGGACCGGCACTTAGCTGCGGAGAGCTGCGTATCTGCGTCTTCTGCGTGTCTTGCCGCTCTACACTCAGCAAAAAGCTTTTCCACCATATCTTGCAAGGAGAAACTCTGCCAGGAAAGTAAACATCCAAAATCTTGTTCTAAAGCTTGCACGGAGGTCTGCAAAGAGTTTGGCAAGAATGAAAGGTAGTTGTCCAAAACTCGTTCTTTTCCAATAGAATAACCATGGAAAAGGCAGGAGAGTGGTAAAGTACTGTTTTCTCTAAGTCTGAATGCTGCCCAAACTGTGCCTGTGTGCTGCAGCTTGCATCTTCGCCTTTGGGAAGCTGCCGCTCGTCGATTCTCCCGGAGGCGAAGAAGCGGCTTCTTCGCACACAGAGCATTGTGGCGAGCGCAGGGAGCTCCTGAGAGCGGTTTGTGCCGAAAGAAGCCCGGGACCGGCACTTAGCTGCGTAGAGCTGCGTATCTGCGTCTTCTGCGTGTCTTGCCGCTCTACACTCAGCAAAAAGCTTTTCCACCATATCTTGCAAGGAGAAACTCTGCCAGGAAAGAAAACATCCAAAATCTTGTTCTAAAGCTTGCACGGGGGTCTGCAAAGAGTTTGGCAAGAATGAAAGGTAGTTGTCCAAAACTTGTTCTTTTCCAATAGAATAACCATGGAAAAGGCAGGAGAGTGGTAAAGTACTGTTTTCTCTAAGTCTGAATGCTGCCCACACTGTGCCTGTGTGCTGCAGCTTGCATCTTCGCCTTTGGGAAGCTGCCGCTCGCCGATTCTCCCGGAGGCGAAGAAGCGGCTTCTTCGCACACAGAGCATTGTGGCGAGCGCAGGGAGCTCCTGAGAGCGGTTTGTGCCGAAAGAAGCCCGGGACCGGCACTTAGCTGCGGAGAGCTGCGTATCTGCGTCTTCTGCGTGTCTTGCCGCTCTACACTCAGCAAAAAGCTTTTCCACCATATCTTGCAAGGAGAAACTCTGCCAGGAAAGAAAACATCCAAAATCTTGTTCTAAAGCTTGCACGGAGGTCTGCAAAGAGTTTGGCAAGAATGAAAGGTAGTTGTCCAAAACTCGTTCTTTTCCAAAATAATAACCATGGAAAAGGCAGGAGAGCGGTAAAGTACTGTTTTCTCTAAGTCTGAAGGCTGCACACACTGTGCCTGTGTGCTGCAGCTTGCATCTTCGCCTTTGGGAAGCTGCCGCTCGCCGATTCTCCCGGAGGCGAAGAAGCGGCTTCTTCGCACACAGAGCATTGTGGCGAGCGCAGGGAGCTCCTGAGAGCGGTTTGTGCCGAAAGAAGCCCGGGACCGGCACTTAGCTTCGGAGAGCTGCGTATCTGCGTCTTCTGCGTGTCTTGCCGCTCTACACTCAGCAAAAAGCTTTTCCAGCATATCTTGCAAGGAGAAACTCTGCCAGGAAAGAAAACATCCAAAATCTTGTTCTAAAGCTTGCACGGAGGTCTGCAAAGAGTTTGGCAAGAATGAAAGGTAGTTGTCCAAAACTCGTTCTTTTCCAATTGAATAACCATGGAAAAGGCAGGAGAGTGGTAAAGTACTGTTTTCTCTAAGTCTGAAGGCTGCCCACACTGTGCCTGTGTGCTGCAGCTTGCATCTTCGCCTTTGGGAAGCTGCCGCTCGCCGATTCTCCCGGAGGCGAAGAAGCGGCTTCTTCGCACACAGAGCATTGTGGCGAGCGCAGGGAGCTCCTGAGAGCGGTTTGTGCCGAAAGAAGCCCGGGACCGGCACTTAGCTTCGGAGAGCTGCGTATCTGCGTCTTCTGCGTGTCTTGCCGCTCTACACTCAGCAAAAAGCTTTTCAATCATATCTTGCAATGAGAAACTCTGCCAGGGAAGAAAACATCCAAAATCTTGTTCTAAAGCTTGCACGGGGGTCTGCAAAGAGTTTGGCAAGAATGAAAGGTAGTTGTCCAAAACTCGTTCTTTTCCAATTGAATAACCATGGAAAAGGCAGGAGAGTGGTAAAGTACTGTTTTCTCTAAGTCTGAAGGCTGCCCACACTGTGCCTGTGTGCTGCAGCTTGCATCTTCGCCTTTGGGAAGCTGCCGCTCGCCGATTCTCCCGGAGGCGAAGAAGCGGCTTCTTCGCACACAGAGCATTGTGGCGAGCGCAGGGAGCTCCTGAGAGCGGTTTGTGCCGAAAGAAGCCCGGGACCGGCACTTAGCTTCGGAGAGCTGCGTATCTGCGTCTTCTGCGTGTCTTGCCGCTCTACACTCAGCAAAAAGCTTTTCCACCATATCTTGCAAGGAGAAACTCTGCCAGGAAAGAAAACATCCAAAATCTTGTTCTAAAGCTTGCACGGGGGTCTGCAAAGAGTTTGGCAAGAATGAAAGGTAGTTGTCCAAAACTCGTTCTTTTCCACTATAATAACCATGGAAAAGGCAGGAGAGTGGTAAAGTACTGTTTTCTCTAAGTCTGAAGGCTGCCCACACTGTGCCTGTGTGCGGCAGCTTGCATCTTCGCCTTTGGGAAGCTGCCGCTCGCCGATTCTCCCGGAGGCGAAGAAGCGGCTTCTTCGCACACAGAGCATTGTGGCGAGCGCAGGGAGCTCCTGAGAGCGGTTTGTGCCGAAAGAAGCCCGGGACCGGCACTTAGCTTCGGAGAGCTGCGTATCTGCGTCTTCTGCGTGTCTTGCCGCTCTACACTCAGCAAAAAGCTTTTCCAGCATATCTTGCAAGGAGAAACTCTGCCAGGAAAGAAAACATCCAAAATCTTGTTCTAAAGCTTGCACGGAGGTCTGCAAAGAGTTTGGCAAGAATGAAAGGTAGTTGTCCAAAACTCGTTCTTTTCCAATTGAATAACCATGGAAAAGGCAGGAGAGTGGTAAAGTACTGTTTTCTCTAAGTCTGAATGCTGCCCACACTGTGCCTGTGTGCTGCAGCTTGCATCTTCGCCTTTGGGAAGCTGCCGCTCGCCGATTCTCCCGGAGGCGAAGAAGCGGCTTCTTCGCACACAGAGCATTGTGGCGAGCGCAGGGAGCTCCTGAGAGCGGTTTGTGCCGAAAGAAGCCCGGGACCGGCACTTAGCTTCGGAGAGCTGCGTATCTGCGTCTTCTGCGTGTCTTGCCGCTCTACACTCAGCAAAAAGCTTTTCCACCATATCTTGCAAGGAGAAACTCTGCCAGGAAAGAAAACATCCAAAATCTTGTTCTAAAGCTTGCACGGGGGTCTGCAAAGAGTTTGGCAAGAATGAAAGGTAGTTGTCCAAAACTCGTTCTTTTCCAATAGAATAACCATGGAAAAGGCAGGAGAGTGGTAAAGTACTGTTTTCTCTAAGTCTGAAGGCTGCCCACACTGTGCCTGTGTGCTGCAGCTTGCATCTTCGCCTTTGGGAAGCTGCCGCTCGCCGATTCTCCCGGAGGCGAAGAAGCGGCTTCTTCGCACACAGAGCATTGTGGCGAGCGCAGGGAGCTCCTGAGAGCGGTTTGTGCCGAAAGAAGCCCGGGACCGGCACTTAGCTTCGGAGAGCTGCGTATCTGCGTCTTCTGCGTGTCTTGCCGCTCTACACTCAGCAAAAAGCTTTTCCAGCATATCTTGCAAGGAGAAACTCTGCCAGGAAAGAAAACATCCAAAATCTTGTTCTAAAGCTTGCACGGGGGTCTGCAAAGAGTTTGGCAAGAATGAAAGGTAGTTGTCCAAAACTCGTTCTTTTCCAATAGAATAACCATGGAAAAGGCAGGAGAGTGGTAAAGTACTGTTTTCTCTAAGTCTGAATGCTGCCCACACTGTGCCTGTGTGCTGCAGCTTGCATCTTCGCCTTTGGGAAGCTGCCGCTCGCCGATTCTCCCGGAGGCGAAGAAGCGGCTTCTTCGCACACAGAGCATTGTGGCGAGCGCAGGGAGCTCCTGAGAGCGGTTTGTGCCGAAAGAAGCCCGGGACCGGCACTTAGCTTCGGAGAGCTGCGTATCTGCGTCTTCTGCGTGTCTTGCCGCTCTACACTCAGCAAAAAGCTTTTCCACCATATCTTGCAAGGAGAAACTCTGCCAGGAAAGAAAACATCCAAAATCTTGTTCTAAAGCTTGCACGGGGGTCTGCAAAGAGTTTGGCAAGAATGAAAGGTAGTTGTCCAAAACTCGTTCTTTTCCAATAGAATAACCATGGAAAAGGCAGGAGAGTGGTAAAGTACTGTTTTCTCTAAGTCTGAATGCTGCCCACACTGTGCCTGTGTGCTGCAGCTTGCATCTTCGCCTTTGGGAAGCTGCCGCTCGCCGATTCTCCCGGAGGCGAAGAAGCGGCTTCTTCGCACACAGAGCATTGTGGCGAGCGCAGGGAGCTCCTGAGAGCGGTTTGTGCCGAAAGAAGCCCGGGACCGGCACTTAGCTTCGGAGAGCTGCGTATCTGCGTCTTCTGCGTGTCTTGCCGCTCTACACTCAGCAAAAAGCTTTTCCACCATATCTTGCAAGGAGAAACTCTGCCAGGAAAGAAAACATCCAAAATCTTGTTCTAAAGCTTGCATGGGGGTCTGCAAAGAGTTTGGCAAGAATGAAAGGTAGTTGTCCAAAACTCGTTCTTTTCCAATAGAATAACCATGGAAAAGGCAGGAGAGTGGTAAAGTACTGTTTTCTCTAAGTCTGAAGGCTGCCCACACTGTGCCTGTGTGCTGCAGCTTGCATCTTCGCCTTTGGGAAGCTGCCGCTCGCCGATTCTCCCGGAGGCGAAGAAGCGGCTTCTTCGCACACAGAGCATTGTGGCGAGCGCAGGGAGCTCCTGAGAGCGGTTTGTGCCGAAAGAAGCCCGGGACCGGCACTTAGCTTCGGAGAGCTGCGTATCTGCGTCTTCTGCGTGTCTTGCCGCTCTACACTCAGCAAAAAGCTTTTCCACCATATCTTGCAAGGAGAAACTCTGCCAGGAAAGAAAACATCCAAAATCTTGTTCTAAAGCTTGCACGGAGGTCTGCAAAGAGTTTGGCAAGAATGAAAGGTAGTTGTCCAAAACTCGTTCTTTTCCAATAGAATAACCATGGAAAAGGCAGGAGAGTGGTAAAGTACTGTTTTCTCTAAGTCTGAATGCTGCCCACACTGTGCCTGTGTGCTGCAGCTTGCATCTTCGCCTTTGGGAAGCTGCCGCTCGCCGATTCTCCCGGAGGCGAAGAAGCGGCTTCTTCGCACACAGAGCATTGTGGCGAGCGCAGGGAGCTCCTGAGAGCGGTTTGTGCCGAAAGAAGCCCGGGACCGGCACTTAGCTTCGGAGAGCTGCGTATCTGCGTCTTCTGCGTGTCTTGCCGCTCTACACTCAGCAAAAAGCTTTTCCACCATATCTTGCAAGGAGAAACTCTGCCAGGAAAGAAAACATCCAAAATCTTGTTCTAAAGCTTGCACGGGGGTCTGCAAAGAGTTTGGCAAGAATGAAAGGTAGTTGTCCAAAACTCGTTCTTTTCCAATAGAATAACCATGGAAAAGGCAGGAGAGTGGTAAAGTACTGTTTTCTCTAAGTCTGAATGCTGCCCACACTGTGCCTGTGTGCTGCAGCTTGCATCTTCGCCTTTGGGAAGCTGCCGCTCGCCGATTCTCCCGGAGGCGAAGAAGCGGCTTCTTCGCACACAGAGCATTGTGGCGAGCGCAGGGAGCTCCTGAGAGCGGTTTGTGCCAAAAGAAGCCCGGGACCGGCACTTAGCTTCGGAGAGCTGCGTATCTGCGTCTTCTGCGTGTCTTGCCGCTCTACACTCAGCAAAAAGCTTTTCCACCATATCTTGCAAGGAGAAACTCTGCCAGGAAAGAAAACATCCAAAATCTTGTTCTAAAGCTTGCACGGGGGTCTGCAAAGAGTTTGGCAAGAATGAAAGGTAGTTGTCCAAAACTCGTTCTTTTCCAATAGAATAACCATGGAAAAGGCAGGAGAGTGGTAAAGTACTGTTTTCTCTAAGTCTGAATGCTGCCCACACTGTGCCTGTGTGCTGCAGCTTGCATCTTCGCCTTTGGGAAGCTGCCGCTCGCCGATTCTCCCGGAGGCGAAGAAGCGGCTTCTTCGCACACAGAGCATTGTGGAGAGCGCAGGGAGCTCCTGAGAGCGGTTTGTGCCGAAAGAAGCCCGGGACCGGCACTTAGCTTCGGAGAGCTGCGTATCTGCGTCTTCTGCGTGTCTTGCCGCTCTACACTCAGCAAAAAGCTTTTCCACCATATCTTGCAAGGAGAAACTCTGCCAGGAAAGAAAACATCCAAAATCTTGTTCTGAAGCTTGCACGGAGGTCTGCAAAGAGTTTGGCAAGAATGAAAGGTAGTTGTCCAAAACTCGTTCTTTTCCAATAGAATAACCATGGAAAAGGCAGGAGAGTGGTAAAGTACTGTTTTCTCTAAGTCTGAAGGCTGCCCACACTGTGCCTGTGTGCTGCAGCTTGCATCTTCGCCTTTGGGAAGCTGCCGCTCGCCGATTCTCCCGGAGGCGAAGAAGCGGCTTCTTCGCACACAGAGCATTGTGGCGAGCGCAGGGAGCTCCTGAGAGCGGTTTGTGACGAAAGAAGCCCGGGACCGGCACTTAGCTTCGGAGAGCTGCGTATCTGCGTCTTCTGCGTGTCTTGCCGCTCTACACTCAGCAAAAAGCTTTTCCACCATATCTTGCAAGGAGAAACTCTGCCAGGAAAGAAAACATCCAAAATCTTGTTCTAAAGCTTGCACGGAGGTCTGCAAAGAGTTTGGCAAGAATGAAAGGTAGTTGTCCAAAACTCGTTCTTTTCCTATAGAATAACCATGGAAAAGGCAGGAGAGTGGTAAAGTACTGTTTTCTCTAAGTCTGAATGCTGCCCACACTGTGCCTGTGTGCTGCAGCTTGCATCTTCGCCTTTGGGAAGCTGCCGCTCGCCGATTCTCCCGGAGGCGAAGAAGCGGCTTCTTCGCACACAGAGCATTGTGGCGAGCGCAGGGAGCTCCTGAGAGCGGTTTTTGCCGAAAGAAGCCCGGGACCGGCACTTAGCTTCGGAGAGCTGCGTATCTGCGTCTTCTGCGTGTCTTGCCGCTCTACACTCAGCAAAAAGCTTTTCCACCATATCTTGCAAGGAGAAACTCTGCCAGGGAAGAAAACATCCAAAATCTTGTTCTAAAGCTTGCACGGAGGTCTGCAAAGAGTTTGGCAAGAATGAAAGGTAGTTGTCCAAAACTCGTTCTTTTCCAATAGAATAACCATGGAAAAGGCAGGAGAGTGGTAAAGTACTGTTTTCTCTAAGTCTGAAGGCTGCCCACACTGTGCCTGTGTGCTGCAGCTTGCATCTTCGCCTTTGGGAAGCTGCCGCTCGCCGATTCTCCCGGAGGCGAAGAAGCGGCTTCTTCGCACACAGAGCATTGTGGCGAGCGCAGGGAGCTCCTGAGAGCGGTTTGTGCCGAAAGAAGCCCGGGACCGGCACTTAGCTTCGGAGAGCTGCGTATCTGCGTCTTCTGCGTGTCTTGCCGCTCTACACTCAGCAAAAAGCTTTTCCACCATATCTTGCAAGGAGAAACTCTGCCAGGAAAGAAAACATCCAAAATCTTGTTCTAAAGCTTGCACGGGGGTCTGCAAAGAGTTTGGCAAGAATGAAAGGTAGTTGTCCAAAACTCGTTCTTTTCCAATAGAATAACCATGGAAAAGGCAGGAGAGTGGTAAAGTACTGTTTTCTCTAAGTCTGAAGGCTGCCCACACTGTGCCTGTGTGCTGCAGCTTGCATCTTCGCCTTTGGGAAGCTGCCGCTCGCCGATTCTCCCGGAGGCGAAGAAGCGGCTTCTTCGCACACAGAGCATTGTGGCGAGCGCAGGGAGCTCCTGAGAGCGGTTTGTGCCGAAAGAAGCCCGGGACCGGCACTTAGCTTCGGAGAGCTGCGTATCTGCGTCTTCTGCGTGTCTTGCCGCTCTACACTCAGCAAAAAGCTTTTCCACCATATCTTGCAAGGAGAAACTCTGCCAGGAAAGAAAACATCCAAAATCTTGTTCTAAAGCTTGCACGGGGGTCTGCAAAGAGTTTGGCAAGAATGAAAGGTAGTTGTCCAAAACTCGTTCTTTTCCAATAGAATAACCATGGAAAAGGCAGGAGAGTGGTAAAGTACTGTTTTCTCTAAGTCTGAATGCTGCCCACACTGTGCCTGTGTGCTGCAGCTTGCATCTTCGCCTTTGGGAAGCTGCCGCTCGCCGATTCTCCCGGAGGCGAAGAAGCGGCTTCTTCGCACACAGAGCATTGTGGCGAGCGCAGGGAGCTCCTGAGAGCGGTTTGTGCTGAAAGAAGCCCGGGACCGGCACTTAGCTTCGGAGAGCTGTGTATCTGCGTCTTCTGCGTGTCTTGCCGCTCTACACTCAGCAAAAAGCTTTTCCACCATATCTTGCAAGGAGAAACTCTGCCAGGAAAGAAAACATCCAAAATCTTGTTCTAAAGCTTGCACGGGGGTCTGCAAAGAGTTTGGCAAGAATGAAAGGTAGTTGTCCAAAACTCGTTCTTTTCCAATAGAATAACCATGGAAAAGGCAGGAGAGTGGTAAAGTACTGTTTTCTCTAAGTCTGAATGCTGCCCACACTGTGCCTGTGTGCTGCAGCTTGCATCTTCGCCTTTGGGAAGCTGCCGCTCGCCGATTCTCCCGGAGGCGAAGAAGCGGCTTCTTCGCACACAGAGCATTGTGGCGAGCGCAGGGAGCTCCTGAGAGCGGTTTGTGCCGAAAGAAGCCCGGGACCGGCACTTAGCTTCGGAGAGCTGCGTATCTGCGTCTTCTGCGTGTCTTGCCGCTCTACACTCAGCAAAAAGCTTTTCCACCATATCTTGCAAGGAGAAACTCTGCCAGGAAAGAAAACATCCAAAATCTTGTTCTAAAGCTTGCACGGGGGTCTGCAAAGAGTTTGGCAAGAATGAAAGGTAGTTGTCCAAAACTCGTTCTTTTCCAATAGAATAACCATGGAAAAGGCAGGAGAGTGGTAAAGTACTGTTTTCTCTAAGTCTGAATGCTGCCCACACTGTGCCTGTGTGCTGCAGCTTGCATCTTCGCCTTTGGGAAGCTGCCGCTTGCCGATTCTCCCGGAGGCGAAGAAGCGGCTTCTTCGCACACAGAGCATTGTGGAGAGCGCAGGGAGCTCCTGAGAGCGGTTTGTGCCGAAAGAAGCCCGGGACCGGCACTTAGCTTCGGAGAGCTGCGTATCTGCGTCTTCTGCGTGTCTTGCCGCTCTACACTCAGCAAAAAGCTTTTCCACCATATCTTGCAAGGAGAAACTCTGCCAGGAAAGAAAACATCCAAAATCTTGTTCTGAAGCTTGCACGGAGGTCTGCAAAGAGTTTGGCAAGAATGAAAGGTAGTTGTCCAAAACTCGTTCTTTTCCAATAGAATAACCATGGAAAAGGCAGGAGAGTGGTAAAGTACTGTTTTCTCTTAGTCTGAAGGCTGCCCACACTGTGCCTGTGTGCTGCAGCTTGCATCTTCGCCTTTGGGAAGCTGCCGCTCGCCGATTCTCCCGGAGGCGAAGAAGCGGCTTCTTCGCACACAGAGCATTGTGGCGAGCGCAGGGAGCTCCTGAGAGCGGTTTGTGCCGAAAGAAGCCCGGGACCGGCACTTAGCTTCGGAGAGCTGCGTATCTGCGTCTTCTGCGTGTCTTGCCGCTCTACACTGAGCAAAAAGCTTTTCCACCATATCTTGCAAGGAGAAACTCTGCCAGGGAAGAAAACATCCAAAATCTTGTTCTAAAGCTTGCACGGAGGTCTGCAAAGAGTTTGGCAAGAATGAAAGGTAGTTGTCCAAAACTCGTTCTTTTCCAATAGAATAACCATGGAAAAGGCAGGAGAGTGGTAAAGTACTGTTTTCTCTAAGTCTGAAGGCTGCCCACACTGTGCCTGTGTGCTGCAGCTTGCATCTTCGCCTTTGGGAAGCTGCCGCTCGCCGATTCTCCCGGAGGCGAAGAAGCGGCTTCTTCGCACACAGAGCATTGTGGCGAGCGCAGGGAGCTCCTGAGAGCGGTTTGTGCTGAAAGAAGCCCGGGACCGGCACTTAGCTTCGGAGAGCTGCGTATCTGCGTCTTCTGCGTGTCTTGCCGCTCTACACTCAGCAAAAAGCTTTTCCAGCATATCTTGCAAGGAGAAACTCTGCCAGGAAAGAAAACATCCAAAATCTTGTTCTAAAGCTTGCACGGGGGTCTGCAAAGAGTTTGGCAAGAATGAAAGGTAGTTGTCCAAAACTCGTTCTTTTCCAATAGAATAACCATGGAAAAGGCAGGAGAGTGGTAAAGTACTGTTTTCTCTAAGTCTGAATGCTGCCCACACTGTGCCTGTGTGCTGCAGCTTGCATCTTCGCCTTTGGGAAGCTGCCGCTCGCCGATTCTCCCGGAGGCGAAGAAGCGGCTTCTTCGCACACAGAGCATTGTGGCGAGCGCAGGGAGCTCCTGAGAGCGGTTTGTGCCGAAAGAAGCCCGGGACCGGCACTTAGCTTCGGAGAGCTGCGTATCTGCGTCTTCTGCGTGTCTTGCCGCTCTAGACTCAGCAAAAAGCTTTTCCACCATATCTTGCAAGGAGAAACTCTGCCAGGAAAGCAAACATCCAAAATCTTGTTCTAAAGCTTGCACGGGGGGTCTGCAAAGAGTTTGGCAAGAATGAAAGGTAGTTGTCCAAAACTCGTTCTTTTCCAATAGAATAACCATGGAAAAGGCAGGAGAGTGGTAAAGTACTGTTTTCTCTAAGTCTGAATGCTGCCCACACTGTGCCTGTGTGCTGCAGCTTGCATCTTCGCCTTTGGGAAGCTGCCGCTCGCCGATTCTCCCGGAGGCGAAGAAGCGGCTTCTTCGCACACAGAGCATTGTGGCGAGCGCAGGGAGCTCCTGAGAGCGGTTTGTGCCGAAAGAAGCCCGGGACCGGCACTTAGCTTCGGAGAGCTGCGTATCTGCGTCTTCTGCGTGTCTTGCCGCTCTACACTCAGCAAAAAGCTTTTCCACCATATCTTGCAAGGAGAAACTCTGCCAGGAAAGAAAACATCCAAAATCTTGTTCTAAAGCTTGCACGGGGGTCTGCAAAGAGTTTGGCAAGAATGAAAGGTAGTTGTCCAAAACTCGTTCTTTTCCAATAGAATAACCATGGAAAAGGCAGGAGAGTGGTAAAGTACTGTTTTCTCTAAGTCTGAATGCTGCCCACACTGTGCCTGTGTGCTGCAGCTTGCATCTTCGCCTTTGGGAAGCTGCCGCTCGCCGATTCTCCCGGAGGCGAAGAAGCGGCTTCTTCGCACACAGAGCATTGTGGCGAGCGCAGGGAGCTCCTGAGAGCGGTTTGTGCCGAAAGAAGCCCGGGACCGGCACTTAGCTTCGGAGAGCTGCGTATCTGCGTCTTCTGCGTGTCTTGCCGCTCTACACTCAGCAAAAAGCTTTTCCACCATATCTTGCAAGGAGAAACTCTGCCAGGAAAGAAAACATCCAAAATCTTGTTCTAAAGCTTGCACGGGGGTCTGCAAAGAGTTTGGCAAGAATGAAAGGTAGTTGTCCAAAACTCGTTCTTTTCCAATAGAATAACCATGGAAAAGGCAGGAGAGTGGTAAAGTACTGTTTTCTCTAAGTCTGAATGCTGCCCACACTGTGCCTGTGTGCTGCAGCTTGCATCTTCGCCTTTGGGAAGCTGCCGCTCGCCGATTCTCCCGGAGGCGAAGAAGCGGCTTCTTCGCACACAGAGCATTGTGGCGAGCGCAGGGAGCTCCTGAGAGCGGTTTGTGCCGAAAGAAGCCCGGGACCGGCACTTAGCTTCGGAGAGCTGCGTATCTGCGTCTTCTGCGTGTCTTGCCGCTCTACACTCAGCAAAAAGCTTTTCCACCATATCTTGCAAGGAGAAACTCTGCCAGGAAAGAAAACATCCAAAATCTTGTTCTAAAGCTTGCACGGGGGTCTGCAAAGAGTTTGGCAAGAATGAAAGGTAGTTGTCCAAAACTCGTTCTTTTCCAATAGAATAACCATGGAAAAGGCAGGAGAGTGGTAAAGTACTGTTTTCTCTAAGTCTGAATGCTGCCCACACTGTGCCTGTGTGCTGCAGCTTGCATCTTCGCCTTTGGGAAGCTGCCGCTCGCCGATTCTCCCGGAGGCGAAGAAGCGGCTTCTTCGCACACAGAGCATTGTGGCGAGCGCAGGGAGCTCCTGAGAGCGGTTTGTGCCGAAAGAAGCCCGGGACCGGCACTTAGCTTCGGAGAGCTGCGTATCTGCGTCTTCTGCGTGTCTTGCCGCTCTACACTCAGCAAAAAGCTTTTCCACCATATCTTGCAAGGAGAAACTCTGCCAGGAAAGAAAACATCCAAAATCTTGTTCTAAAGCTTGCACGGGGGTCTGCAAAGAGTTTGGCAAGAATGAAAGGTAGTTGTCCAAAACTCGTTCTTTTCCAATAGAATAACCATGGAAAAGGCAGGAGAGTGGTAAAGTACTGTTTTCTCTAAGTCTGAATGCTGCCCACACTGTGCCTGTGTGCTGCAGCTTGCATCTTCGCCTTTGGGAAGCTGCCGCTCGCCGATTCTCCCGGAGGCGAAGAAGCGGCTTCTTCGCACACAGAGCATTGTGGCGAGCGCAGGGAGCTCCTGAGAGCGGTTTGTGCCGAAAGAAGCCCGGGACCGGCACTTAGCTTCGGAGAGCTGCGTATCTGCGTCTTCTGCGTGTCTTGCCGCTCTACACTCAGCAAAAAGCTTTTCCACCATATCTTGCAAGGAGAAACTCTGCCAGGAAAGAAAACATCCAAAATCTTGTTCTAAAGCTTGCACGGAGGTCTGCAAAGAGTTTGGCAAGAATGAAAGGTAGTTGTCCAAAACTCGTTCTTTTCCAATAGAATAACCATGGAAAAGGCAGGAGAGTGGTAAAGTACTGTTTTCTCTAAGTCTGAAGGCTGCCCACACTGTGCCTGTGTGCTGCAGCTTGCATCTTCGCCTTTGGGAAGCTGCCGCTCGCCGATTCTCCCGGAGGCGAAGAAGCGGCTTCTTCGCACACAGAGCATTGTGGCGAGCGCAGGGAGCTCCTGAGAGCGGTTTGTGCCGAAAGAAGCCCGGGACCGGCACTTAGCTTCGGAGAGCTGCGTATCTGCGTCTTCTGCGTGTCTTGCCGCTCTACACTCAGCAAAAAGCTTTTCCAGCATATCTTGCAAGGAGAAACTCTGCCGGGAAAGAAAACATCCAAAATCTTGTTATAAAGCTTGCACGGAAGTCTGCAAAGAGTTTGGCAAGAATGAAAGGTAGTTGTCCAAAACTCATTCTTTTCCAATAGAATAACCATGGAAAAGGCAGGAGAGTGGTAAAGTACTGTTTTCTCTAAGTCTGAAGGCTGCCCACACTGTGCCTGTGTGCTGCAGCTTGCATCTTCGCCTTTGGGAAGCTGCCGCTCGCCGATTCTCCCGGAGGCGAAGAAGCGGCTTCTTCGCACACAGAGCATTGTGGCGAGCGCAGGGAGCTCCTGAGAGCGGTTTGTGCTGAAAGAAGCCCGGGACCGGCACTTAGCTTCGGAGAGCTGCGTATCTGCGTCTTCTGCGTGTCTTGCCGCTCTACACTCAGCAAAAAGCTTTTCCACCATATCTTGCAAGGAGAAACTCTGCCAGGAAAGAAAACATCCAAAATCTTGTTCTAAAGCTTGCACGGGGGTCTGCAAAGAGTTTGGCAAGAATGAAAGGTAGTTGTCCAAAACTCGTTCTTTTCCAATAGAATAACCATGGAAAAGGCAGGAGAGTGGTAAAGTACTGTTTTCTCTAAGTCTGAATGCTGCCCACACTGTGCCTGTGTGCTGCAGCTTGCATCTTCGCCTTTGGGAAGCTGCCGCTCGCCGATTCTCCCGGAGGCGAAGAAGCGGCTTCTTCGCACACAGAGCATTGTGGCGAGCGCAGGGAGCTCCTGAGAGCGGTTTGTGCCGAAAGAAGCCCGGGACCGGCACTTAGCTTCGGAGAGCTGCGTATCTGCGTCTTCTGCGTGTCTTGCCGCTCTACACTCAGCAAAAAGCTTTTCCAGCATATCTTGCAAGGAGAAACTCTGCCAGGAAAGAAAACATCCAAAATCTTGTTCTAAAGCTTGCACGGGGGTCTGCAAAGAGTTTGGCAAGAATGAAAGGTAGTTGTCCAAAACTCGTTCTTTTCCAATAGAATAACCATGGAAAAGGCAGGAGAGTGGTAAAGTACTGTTTTCTCTAAGTCTGAAGGCTGCCCACACTGTGCCTGTGTGCTGCAGCTTGCATCTTCGCCTTTGGGAAGCTGCCGCTCGCCGATTCTCCCGGAGGCGAAGAAGCGGCTTCTTCGCACACAGAGCATTGTGGCGAGCGCAGGGAGCTCCTGAGAGCGGTTTGTGCCGAAAGAAGCCCGGGACCGGCACTTAGCTTCGGAGAGCTGCGTATCTGCGTCTTCTGCGTGTCTTGCCGCTCTACACTCAGCAAAAAGCTTTTCCACCATATCTTGCAAGGAGAAAGTCTGCCAGGGAAGAAAACATCCAAAATCTTGTTATAAAGCTTGCACGGAGGTCTGCAAAGAGTTTGGCAAGAATGAAAGGTAGTTGTCCAAAACTCGTTCTTTTCCAATAGAATAACCATGGAAAAGGCAGGAGAGTGGTAAAGTACTGTTTTCTCTAAGTCTGAATGCTGCCCACACTGTGCCTGTGTGCTGCAGCTTGCATCTTCGCCTTTGGGAAGCTGCCGCTCGCCGATTCTCCCGGAGGCGAAGAAGCGGCTTCTTCGCACACAGAGCATTGTGGCGAGCGCAGGGAGCTCCTGAGAGCGGTTTGTGCCGAAAGAAGCCCGGGACCGGCACTTAGCTTCGGAGAGCTGCGTATCTGCGTCTTCTGCGTGTCTTGCCGCTCTACACTCAGCAAAAAGCTTTTCCACCATATCTTGCAAGGAGAAACTCTGCCAGGAAAGAAAACATCCAAAATCTTGTTCTAAAGCTTGCACGGGGGTCTGCAAAGAGTTTGGCAAGAATGAAAGGTAGTTGTCCAAAACTCGTTCTTTTCCAATAGAATAACCATGGAAAAGGCAGGAGAGTGGTAAAGTACTGTTTTCTCTAAGTCTGAATGCTGCCCACACTGTGCCTGTGTGCTGCAGCTTGCATCTTCGCCTTTGGGAAGCTGCCGCTCGCCGATTCTCCCGGAGGCGAAGAAGCGGCTTCTTCGCACACAGAGCATTGTGGCGAGCGCAGGGAGCTCCTGAGAGCGGTTTGTGCCGAAAGAAGCCCGGGACCGGCACTTAGCTTCGGAGAGCTGCGTATCTGCGTCTTCTGCGTGTCTTGCCGCTCTACACTCAGCAAAAAGCTTTTCCACCATATCTTGCAAGGAGAAACTCTGCCAGGAAAGAAAACATCCAAAATCTTGTTCTAAAGCTTGCACGGGGGTCTGCAAAGAGTTTGGCAAGAATGAAAGGTAGTTGTCCAAAACTCGTTCTTTTCCAATAGAATAACCATGGAAAAGGCAGGAGAGTGGTAAAGTACTGTTTTCTCTAAGTCTGAATGCTGCCCACACTGTGCCTGTGTGCTGCAGCTTGCATCTTCGCCTTTGGGAAGCTGCCGCTCGCCGATTCTCCCGGAGGCGAAGAAGCGGCTTCTTCGCACACAGAGCATTGTGGCGAGCGCAGGGAGCTCCTGAGAGCGGTTTGTGCCGAAAGAAGCCCGGGACCGGCACTTAGCTGCGTAGAGCTGCGTATCTGCGTCTTCTGCGTGTCTTGCCGCTCTACACTCAGCAAAAAGCTTTTCCAGCATATCTTGCAAGGAGAAACTCTGCCAGGAAAGAAAACATCCAAAATCTTGTTCTAAAGCTTGCACGGGGGTCTGCAAAGAGTTTGGCAAGAATGAAAGGTAGTTGTCCAAAACTCGTTCTTTTCCAATAGAATAACCATGGAAAAGGCAGGAGAGTGGTAAAGTACTGTTTTCTCTAAGTCTGAATGCTGCCCACACTGTGCCTGTGTGCTGCAGCTTGCATCTTCGCCTTTGGGAAGCTGCCGCTCGCCGATTCTCCCGGAGGCGAAGAAGCGGCTTCTTCGCACACAGAGCATTGTGGCGAGCGCAGGGAGCTCCTGAGAGCGGTTTGTGCCGAAAGAAGCCCGGGACCGGCACTTAGCTGCGGAGAGCTGCGTATCTGCGTCTTCTGCGTGTCTTGCCGCTCTACACTCAGCAAAAAGCTTTTCCACCATATCTTGCAAGGAGAAACTCTGCCAGGAAAGAAAACATCCAAAATCTTGTTCTAAAGCTTGCACGGGGGTCTGCAAAGAGTTTGGCAAGAATGAAAGGTAGTTGTCCAAAACTCGTTCTTTTCCAATAGAATAACCATGGAAAAGGCAGGAGAGTGGTAAAGTACTGTTTTCTCTAAGTCTGAATGCTGCCCACACTGTGCCTGTGTGCTGCAGCTTGCATCTTCGCCTTTGGGAAGCTGCCGCTCGCCGATTCTCCCGGAGGCGAAGAAGCGGCTTCTTCGCACACAGAGCATTGTGGCGAGCGCAGGGAGCTCCTGAGAGCGGTTTGTGCCGAAAGAAGCCCGGGACCGGCACTTAGCTTCGGAGAGCTGCGTATCTGCGTCTTCTGCGTGTCTTGCCGCTCTACACTCAGCAAAAAGCTTTTCCACCATATCTTGCAAGGAGAAACTCTGCCAGGAAAGCAAACATCCAAAATCTTGTTCTAAAGCTTGCACGGGGGTCTGCAAAGAGTTTGGCAAGAATGAAAGGTAGTTGTCCAAAACTCGTTCTTTTCCACTATAATAACCATGGAAAAGGCAGGAGAGTGGTAAAGTACTGTTTTCTCTAAGTCTGAATGCTGCCCACACTGTGCCTGTGTGCTGCAGCTTGCATCTTCGCCTTTGGGAAGCTGCCGCTCGCCGATTCTCCCGGAGGCGAAGAAGCGGCTTCTTCGCACACAGAGCATTGTGGCGAGCGCAGGGAGCTCCTGAGAGCGGTTTGTGCCGAAAGAAGCCCGGGACCGGCACTTAGCTTCGGAGAGCTGCGTATCTGCGTCTTCTGCGTGTCTTGCCGCTCTACACTCAGCAAAAAGCTTTTCCACCATATCTTGCAAGGAGAAACTCTGCCAGGAAAGAAAACATCCAAAATCTTGTTCTAAAGCTTGCACGGAGGTCTGCAAAGAGTTTGGCAAGAATGAAAGGTAGTTGTCCAAAACTCGTTCTTTTCCAATAGAATAACCATGGAAAAGGCAGGAGAGTGGTAAAGTACTGTTTTCTCTAAGTCTGAAGGCTGCCCACACTGTGCCTGTGTGCTGCAGCTTGCATCTTCGCCTTTGGGAAGCTGCCGCTCGCCGATTCTCCCGGAGGCGAAGAAGCGGCTTCTTCGCACACAGAGCATTGTGGCGAGCGCAGGGAGCTCCTGAGAGCGGTTTGTGCCGAAAGAAGCCCGGGACCGGCACTTAGCTTCGGAGAGCTGCGTATCTGCGTCTTCTGCGTGTCTTGCCGCTCTACACTCAGCAAAAAGCTTTTCCAGCATATCTTGCAAGGAGAAACTCTGCCGGGAAAGAAAACATCCAAAATCTTATTATAAAGCTTGCACGGAAGTCTGCAAAGAGTTTGGCAAGAATGAAAGGTAGTTGTCCAAAACTCGTTCTTTTCCAATAGAATAACCATGGAAAAGGCAGGAGAGTGGTAAAGTACTGTTTTCTCTAAGTCTGAAGGCTGCCCACACTGTGCCTGTGTGCTGCAGCTTGCATCTTCGCCTTTGGGAAGCTGCCGCTCGCCGATTCTCCCGGAGGCGAAGAAGCGGCTTCTTCGCACACAGAGCATTGTGGCGAGCGCAGGGAGCTCCTGAGAGCGGTTTGTGCTGAAAGAAGCCCGGGACCGGCACTTAGCTTCGGAGAGCTGCGTATCTGCGTCTTCTGCGTGTCTTGCCGCTCTACACTCAGCAAAAAGCTTTTCCACCATATCTTGCAAGGAGAAACTCTGCCAGGAAAGAAAACATCCAAAATCTTGTTCTAAAGCTTGCACGGGGGTCTGCAAAGAGTTTGGCAAGAATGAAAGGTAGTTGTCCAAAACTCGTTCTTTTCCAATAGAATAACCATGGAAAAGGCAGGAGAGTGGTAAAGTACTGTTTTCTCTAAGTCTGAAGGCTGCCCACACTGTGCCTGTGTGCTGCAGCTTGCATCTTCGCCTTTGGGAAGCTGCCGCTCGCCGATTCTCCCGGAGGCGAAGAAGCGGCTTCTTCGCACACAGAGCATTGTGGCGAGCGCAGGGAGCTCCTGAGAGCGGTTTGTGCCGAAAGAAGCCCGGGACCGGCACTTAGCTTCGGAGAGCTGCGTATCTGCGTCTTCTGCGTGTCTTGCCGCTCTACACTCAGCAAAAAGCTTTTCCAGCATATCTTGCAAGGAGAAACTCTGCCAGGAAAGAAAACATCCAAAATCTTGTTCTAAAGCTTGCACGGGGGTCTGCAAAGAGTTTGGCAAGAATGAAAGGTAGTTGTCCAAAACTCGTTCTTTTCCAATAGAATAACCATGGAAAAGGCAGGAGAGTGGTAAAGTACTGTTTTCTCTAAGTCTGAAGGCTGCCCACACTGTGCCTGTGTGCTGCAGCTTGCATCTTCGACTTTGGGAAGCTGCCGCTCGCCGATTCTCCCGGAGGTGAAGAAGCGGCTTCTTCGCACACAGAGCATTGTGGCGAGCGCAGGGAGCTCCTGAGAGCGGTTTGTGCCGAAAGAAGCCCGGGACCGGCACTTAGCTGCGGAGAGCTGCGTATCTGCGTCTTCTGCGTGTCTTGCCGCTCTACACTCAGCAAAAAGCTTTTCCAGCATATCTTGCAAGGAGAAACTCTGCCAGGAAAGAAAACATCCAAAATCTTGTTCTAAAGCTTGCACGGGGGTCTGCAAAGAGTTTGGCAAGAATGAAAGGTAGTTGTCCAAAACTCGTTCTTTTCCAATAGAATAACCATGGAAAAGGCAGGAGAGTGGTAAAGTACTGTTTTCTCTAAGTCTGAATGCTGCCCACACTGTGCCTGTGTGCTGCAGCTTGCATCTTCGCCTTTGGGAAGCTGCCGCTCGCCGATTCTCCCGGAGGCGAAGAAGCGGCTTCTTCGCACACAGAGCATTGTGGCGAGCGCAGGGAGCTCCTGAGAGCGGTTTGTGCCGAAAGAAGCCCGGGACCGGCACTTAGCTTCGGAGAGCTGCGTATCTGCGTCTTCTGCGTGTCTTGCCGCTCTACACTCAGCAAAAAGCTTTTCCAGCATATCTTGCAAGGAGAAACTCTGCCGGGAAAGAAAACATCCAAAATCTTGTTCTAAAGCTTGCACGGAGGTCTGCAAAGAGTTTGGCAAGAATGAAAGGTAGTTGTCCAAAACTCGTTCTTTTCCAATAGAATAACCATGGAAAAGGCAGGAGAGTGGTAAAGTACTGTTTTCTCTAAGTCTGAAGGCTGCCCACACTGTGCCTGTGTGCTGCAGCTTGCATCTTCGCCTTTGGGAAGCTGCCGCTCGCCGATTCTCCCGGAGGCGAAGAAGCGGCTTCTTCGCACACAGAGCATTGTGGCGAGCGCAGGGAGCTCCTGAGAGCGGTTTGTGCCGAAAGAAGCCCGGGACCGGCACTTAGCTTCGGAGAGCTGCGTATCTGCGTCTTCTGCGTGTCTTGCCGCTCTACACTCAGCAAAAAGCTTTTCCAGCATATCTTGCAAGGAGAAACTCTGCCGGGAAAGAAAACATCCAAAATCTTGTTCTAAAGCTTGCACGGAGGTCTGCAAAGAGTTTGGCAAGAATGAAAGGTAGTTGTCCAAAACTCGTTCTTTTCCAATAGAATAACCATGGAAAAGGCAGGAGAGTGGTAAAGTACTGTTTTCTCTAAGTCTGAAGGCTGCCCACACTGTGCCTGTGTGCTGCAGCTTGCATCTTCGCCTTTGGGAAGCTGCCGCTCGCCGATTCTCCCGGAGGCGAAGAAGCGGCTTCTTCGCACACAGAGCATTGTGGCGAGCGCAGGGAGCTCCTGAGAGCGGTTTGTGCTGAAAGAAGCCCGGGACCGGCACTTAGCTTCGGAGAGCTGCGTATCTGCGTCTTCTGTGTGTCTTGCCGCTCTACACTCAGCAAAAAGCTTTTCCACCATATCTTGCAAGGAGAAACTCTGCCAGGAAAGAAAACATCCAAAATCTTGTTCTAAAGCTTGCACGGGGGTCTGCAAAGAGTTTGGCAAGAATGAAAGGTAGTTGTCCAAAACTCGTTCTTTTCCAATAGAATAACCATGGAAAAGGCAGGAGAGTGGTAAAGTACTGTTTTCTCTAAGTCTGAATGCTGCCCACACTGTGCCTGTGTGCTGCAGCTTGCATCTTCGCCTTTGGGAAGCTGCCGCTCGCCGATTCTCCCGGAGGCGAAGAAGCGGCTTCTTCGCACACAGAGCATTGTGGCGAGCGCAGGGAGCTCCTGAGAGCGGTTTGTGCCGAAAGAAGCCCGGGACCGGCACTTAGCTTCGGAGAGCTGCGTATCTGCGTCTTCTGCGTGTCTTGCCGCTCTACACTCAGCAAAAAGCTTTTCCACCATATCTTGCAAGGAGAAACTCTGCCAGGGAAGAAAACATCCAAAATCTTGTTCTAAAGCTTGCACGGAGGTCTGCAAAGAGTTTGGCAAGAATGAAAGGTAGTTGTCCAAAACTCGTTCTTTTCCACTATAATAACCATGGAAAAGGCAGGAGAGTGGTAAAGTACTGTTTTCTCTAAGTCTGAAGGCTGCCCACACTGTGCCTGTGTGCTGCAGCTTGCATCTTCGCCTTTGGGAAGCTGCCGCTCGCCGATTCTCCCGGAGGCGAAGAAGCGGCTTCTTCGCACACAGAGCATTGTGGCGAGCGCAGGGAGCTCCTGAGAGCGGTTTGTGCCGAAAGAAGCCCGGGACCGGCACTTAGCTTCGGAGAGCTGCGTATCTGCGTCTTCTGCGTGTCTTGCCGCTCTACACTCAGCAAAAAGCTTTTCCAGCATATCTTGCAAGGAGAAACTCTGCCAGGAAAGAAAACATCCAAAATCTTGTTCTAAAGCTTGCACGGAGGTCTGCAAAGAGTTTGGCAAGAATGAAAGGTAGTTGTCCAAAACTCGTTCTTTTCCAATAGAATAACCATGGAAAAGGCAGGAGAGTGGTAAAGTACTGTTTTCTCTAAGTCTGAAGGCTGCCCACACTGTGCCTGTGTGCTGCAGCTTGCATCTTCGCCTTTGGGAAGCTGCCGCTCGCCGATTCTCCCGGAGGCGAAGAAGCGGCTTCTTCGCACACAGAGCATTGTGGCGAGCGCAGGGAGCTCCTGAGAGCGGTTTGTGCCGAAAGAAGCCCGGGACCGGCACTTAGCTGCGGAGAGCTGCGTATCTGCGTCTTCTGCGTGTCTTGCCGCTCTACACTCAGCAAAAAGCTTTTCCACCATATCTTGCAAGGAGAAACTCTGCCAGGAAAGCAAACATCCAAAATCTTGTTCTAAAGCTTGCACGGGGGTCTGCAAAGAGTTTGGCAAGAATGAAAGGTAGTTGTCCAAAACTCGTTCTTTTCCAATAGAATAACCATGGAAAAGGCAGGAGAGTGGTAAAGTACTGTTTTCTCTAAGTCTGAAGGCTGCCCACACTGTGTCTGTGTGCTGCAGCTTGCATCTTCGCCTTTGGGAAGCTGCCGCTCGCCGATTCTCCCGGAGGCGAAGAAGCGGCTTCTTTGCACACAGAGCATTGTGGCGAGCGCAGGGAGCTCCTGAGAGCGGTTTGTGCCGAAAGAAGCCCGGGACCGGCACTTAGCTTCGGAGAGCTGCGTATCTGCGTCTTCTGCGTGTCTTGCCGCTCTACACTCAGCAAAAAGCTTTTCCACCATATCTTGCAAGGAGAAACTCTGCCAGGAAAGAAAACATCCAAAATCTTGTTCTAAAGCTTGCACGGGGGTCTGCAAAGAGTTTGGCAAGAATGAAAGGTAGTTGTCCAAAACTCGTTCTTTTCCAATAGAATAACCATGGAAAAGGCAGGAGAGTGGTAAAGTACTGCTTTCTCTAAGTCTGAAGGCTGCACACACTGTGCCTGTGTGCTGCAGCTTGCATCTTCGCCTTTGGGAAGCTGCCGCTCGCCGATTCTCCCGGAGGCGAAGAAGCGGCTTCTTCGCACACAGAGCATTGTGGCGAGCGCAGGGAGCTCCTGAGAGCGGTTTGTGCTGAAAGAAGCCCGGGACCGGCACTTAGCTTCGGAGAGCTGCGTATCTGCGTCTTCTGCGTGTCTTGCCGCTCTACACTCAGCAAAAAGCTTTTCCACCATATCTTGCAAGGAGAAACTCTGCCAGGAAAGAAAACATCCAAAATCTTGTTCTAAAGCTTGCACGGGGGTCTGCAAAGAGTTTGGCAAGAATGAAAGGTAGTTGTCCAAAACTCGTTCTTTTCCACTATAATAACCATGGAAAAGGCAGGAGAGTGGTAAAGTACTGTTTTCTCTAAGTCTGAAGGCTGCCCACACTGTGCCTGTGTGCTGCAGCTTGCATCTTCGCCTTTGGGAAGCTGCCGCTCGCCGATTCTCCCGGAGGCGAAGAAGCGGCTTCTTCGCACACAGAGCATTGTGGCGAGCGCAGGGAGCTCCTGAGAGCGGTTTGTGCCGAAAGAAGCCCGGGACCGGCACTTAGCTTCGGAGAGCTGCGTATCTGCGTCTTCTGCGTGTCTTGCCGCTCTACACTCAGCAAAAAGCTTTTCCACCATATCTTGCAAGGAGAAACTCTGCCAGGAAAGAAAACATCCAAAATCTTGTTCTAAAGCTTGCACGGGGGTCTGCAAAGAGTTTGGCAAGAATGAAAGGTAGTTGTCCAAAACTCGTTCTTTTCCAATAGAATAACCATGGAAAAGGCAGGAGAGTGGTAAAGTACTGTTTTCTCTAAGTCTGAAGGCTGCCCACACTGTGCCTGTGTGCTGCAGCTTGCATCTTCGCCTTTGGGAAGCTGCCGCTCGCCGATTCTCCCGGAGGCGAAGAAGCGGCTTCTTCGCACACAGAGCATTGTGGCGAGCGCAGGGAGCTCCTGAGAGCGGTTTGTGCCGAAAGAAGCCCGGGACCGGCACTTAGCTTCGGAGAGCTGCGTATCTGCGTCTTCTGCGTGTCTTGCCGCTCTACACTCAGCAAAAAGCTTTTCCATCATATCTTGCAAGGAGAAACTCTGCCAGGAAAGAAAACATCCAAAATCTTGTTCTAAAGCTTGCACGGGGGTCTGCAAAGAGTTTGGCAAGAATGAAAGGTAGTTGTCCAAAACTCGTTCTTTTCCAATAGAATAACCATGGAAAAGGCAGGAGAGTGGTAAAGTACTGTTTTCTCTAAGTCTGAATGCTGCCCACACTGTGCCTGTGTGCTGCAGCTTGCATCTTCGCCTTTGGGAAGCTGCCGCTCGCCGATTCTCCCGGAGGCGAAGAAGCGGCTTCTTCGCACACAGAGCATTGTGGCGAGCGCAGGGAGCTCCTGAGAGAGGTTTGTGCCGAAAGAAGCCCGGGACCGGCACTTAGCTTCGGAGAGCTGCGTATCTGCGTCTTCTGCGTGTCTTGCCGCTCTACACTCAGCAAAAAGCTTTTCCATCATATCTTGCAAGGAGAAACTCTGCCAGGAAAGAAAACATCCAAAATCTTGTTCTAAAGCTTGCACGGAGGTCTGCAAAGAGTTTGGCAAGAATGAAAGGTAGTTGTCCAAAACTCGTTCTTTTCCAATAGAATAACCATGGAAAAGGCAGGAGAGTGGTAAAGTACTGTTTTCTCTAAGTCTGAAGGCTGCCCACACTGTGCCTGTGTGCTGCAGCTTGCATCTTCGCCTTTGGGAAGCTGCCGCTCGCCGATTCTCCCGGAGGCGAAGAAGCGGCTTCTTCGCACACAGAGCATTGTGGCGAGCGCAGGGAGCTCCTGAGAGCGGTTTGTGCCGAAAGAAGCCCGGGACCGGCACTTAGCTTCGGAGAGCTGCGTATCTGCGTCTTCTGCGTGTCTTGCCGCTCTACACTCAGCAAAAAGCTTTTCCACCATATCTTGCAAGGAGAAACTCTGCCAGGAAAGAAAACATCCAAAATCTTGTTCTAAAGCTTGCACGGGGGTCTGCAAAGAGTTTGGCAAGAATGAAAGGTAGTTGTCCAAAACTCGTTCTTTTCCAATAGAATAACCATGGAAAAGGCAGGAGAGTGGTAAAGTACTGTTTTCTCTAAGTCTGAATGCTGCCCACACTGTGCCTGTGTGCTGCAGCTTGCATCTTCGCCTTTGGGAAGCTGCCGCTCGCCGATTCTCCCGGAGGCGAAGAAGCGGCTTCTTCGCACACAGAGCATTGTGGCGAGCGCAGGGAGCTCCTGAGAGCGGTTTGTGCCGAAAGAAGCCCGGGACCGGCACTTAGCTTCGGAGAGCTGCGTATCTGCGTCTTCTGCGTGTCTTGCCGCTCTACACTCAGCAAAAAGCTTTTCCACCATATCTTGCAAGGAGAAACTCTGCCAGGAAAGAAAACATCCAAAATCTTGTTCTAAAGCTTGCACGGAGGTCTGCAAAGAGTTTGGCAAGAATGAAAGGTAGTTGTCCAAAACTCGTTCTTTTCCAATAGAATAACCATGGAAAAGGCAGGAGAGTGGTAAAGTACTGTTTTCTCTAAGTCTGAATGCTGCCCACACTGTGCCTGTGTGCTGCAGCTTGCATCTTCGCCTTTGGGAAGCTGCCGCTCGCCGATTCTCCCGGAGGCGAAGAAGCGGCTTCTTCGCACACAGAGCATTGTGGCGAGCGCAGGGAGCTCCTGAGAGCGGTTTGTGCCGAAAGAAGCCCGGGACTGGCACTTAGCTTCGGAGAGCTGCGTATCTGCGTCTTCTGCGTGTCTTGCCGCTCTACACTCCGCAAAAAGCTTTTCCACCATATCTTGCAAGGAGAAACTCTGCCAGGAAAGAAAACATCCAAAATCTTGTTCTAAAGCTTGCACGGGGGTCTGCAAAGAGTTTGGCAAGAATGAAAGGTAGTTGTCCAAAACTCGTTCTTTTCCAATAGAATAACCATGGAAAAGGCAGGAGAGTGGTAAAGTACTGTTTTCTCTAAGTCTGAATGCTGCCCACACTGTGCCTGTGTGCTGCAGCTTGCATCTTCGCCTTTGGGAAGCTGCCGCTCGCCGATTCTCCCGGAGGCGAAGAAGCGGCTTCTTCGCACACAGAGCATTGTGGCGAGCGCAGGGAGCTCCTGAGAGCGGTTTGTGCCGAAAGAAGCCCGGGACCGGCACTTAGCTTCGGAGAGCTGCGTATCTGCGTCTTCTGCGTGTCTTGCCGCTCTACACTCAGCAAAAAGCTTTTCCACCATATCTTGCAAGGAGAAACTCTGCCCGGAAAGAAAACATCCAAAATCTTGTTCTAAAGCTTGCACGGGGGTCTGCAAAGAGTTTGGCAAGAATGAAAGGTAGTTGTCCAAAACTCGTTCTTTTCCAATAGAATAACCATGGAAAAGGCAGGAGAGTGGTAAAGTACTGTTTTCTCTAAGTCTGAATGCTGCACACACTGTGCCTGTGTGCTGCAGCTTGCATCTTCGCCTTTGGGAAGCTGCCGCTCGCCGATTCTCCCGGAGGCGAAGAAGCGGCTTCTTCGCACACAGAGCATTGTGGCGAGCGCAGGGAGCTCCTGAGAGCGGTTTGTGCCGAAAGAAGCCCGGGACCGGCACTTAGCTTCGGAGAGCTGCGTATCTGCGTCTTCTGCGTGTCTTGCCGCTCTACACTCAGCAAAAAGCTTTTCCACCATATCTTGCAAGGAGAAACTCTGCCAGGAAAGCAAACATCCAAAATCTTGTTCTAAAGCTTGCACGGGGGGTCTGCAAAGAGTTTGGCAAGAATGAAAGGTAGTTGTCCAAAACTCGTTCTTTTCCAATAGAATAACCATGGAAAAGGCAGGAGAGTGGTAAAGTACTGTTTTCTCTAAGTCTGAAGGCTGCCCACACTGTGCCTGTGTGCTGCAGCTTGCATCTTCGCCTTTGGGAAGCTGCCGCTCGCCGATTCTCCCGGAGGCGAAGAAGCGGCTTCTTCGCACACAGAGCATTGTGGCGAGCGCAGGGAGCTCCTGAGAGCGGTTTGTGCCGAAAGAAGCCCGGGACCGGCACTTAGCTTCGGAGAGCTGCGTATCTGCGTCTTCTGCGTGTCTTGCCGCTCTACACTCAGCAAAAAGCTTTTCCACCATATCTTGCAAGGAGAAACTCTGCCAGGAAAGAAAACATCCAAAATCTTGTTCTAAAGCTTGCACGGGGGTCTGCAAAGAGTTTGGCAAGAATGAAAGGTAGTTGTCCAAAACTCGTTCTTTTCCAATAGAATAACCATGGAAAAGGCAGGAGAGTGGTAAAGTACTGTTTTCTCTAAGTCTGAATGCTGCCCACACTGTGCCTGTGTGCTGCAGCTTGCATCTTCGCCTTTGGGAAGCTGCCGCTCGCCGATTCTCCCGGAGGCGAAGAAGCGGCTTCTTCGCACACAGAGCATTGTGGCGAGCGCAGGGAGCTCCTGAGAGCGGTTTGTGCCGAAAGAAGCCCGGGACCGGCACTTAGCTTCGGAGAGCTGCGTATCTGCGTCTTCTGCGTGTCTTGCCGCTCTACACTCAGCAAAAAGCTTTTCCACCATATCTTGCAAGGAGAAACTCTGCCAGGAAAGAAAACATCCAAAATCTTGTTCTAAAGCTTGCACGGGGGTCTGCAAAGAGTTTGGCAAGAATGAAAGGTAGTTGTCCAAAACTCGTTCTTTTCCAAAATAATAACCATGGAAAAGGCAGGAGAGTGGTAAAGTACTGTTTTCTCTAAGTCTGAAGGCTGCACACACTGTGCCTGTGTGCTGCAGCTTGCATCTTCGCCTTTGGGAAGCTGCCGCTCGCCGATTCTCCCGGAGGCGAAGAAGCGGCTTCTTCGCACACAGAGCATTGTGGCGAGCGCAGGGAGCTCCTGAGAGCGGTTTGTGCCGAAAGAAGCCCGGGACCGGCACTTAGCTTCGGAGAGCTGCGTATCTGCGTCTTCTGCGTGTCTTGCCGCTCTACACTCAGCAAAAAGCTTTTCCACCAAATCTTGCAAGGAGAAACTCTGCCAGGAAAGAAAACATCCAAAATCTTGTTCTAAAGCTTGCACGGGGGTCTGCAAAGAGTTTGGCAAGAATGAAAGGTAGTTGTCCAAAACTCGTTCTTTTCCAATAGAATAACCATGGAAAAGGCAGGAGAGTGGTAAAGTACTGTTTTCTCTAAGTCTGAAGGCTGCCCACACTGTGCCTGTGTGCTGCAGCTTGCATCTTCGCCTTTGGGAAGCTGCCGCTCGCCGATTCTCCCGGAGGCGAAGAAGCGGCTTCTTCGCACACAGAGCATTGTGGCGAGCGCAGGGAGCTCCTGAGAGCGGTTTGTGCCGAAAGAAGCCCGGGACCGGCACTTAGCTTCGGAGAGCTGCGTATCTGCGTCTTCTGCGTGTCTTGCCGCTCTACACTCAGAAAAAAGCTTTTCCATCATATCTTGCAAGGAGAAACTCTGCCAGGGAAGAAAACATCCAAAATCTTGTTCTAAAGCTTGCACGGAGGTCTGCAAAGAGTTTGGCAAGAATGAAAGGTAGTTGTCCAAAACTCGTTCTTTTCCAATAGAATAACCATGGAAAAGGCAGGAGAGTGGTAAAGTACTGTTTTCTCTAAGTCTGAATGCTGCCCACACTGTGCCTGTGTGCTGCAGCTTGCATCTTCGCCTTTGGGAAGCTGCCGCTCGTCGATTCTCCCGGAGGCGAAGAAGCGGCTTCTTCGCACACAGAGCATTGTGGCGAGCGAAGGGAGCTCCTGAGAGCGGTTTGTGCCGAAAGAAGCCCGGGACCGGCACTTAGCTTCGGAGAGCTGGGTATCTGCGTCTTCTGCGTGTCTTGCCGCTCTACACTCAGCAAAAAGCTTTTCCACCATATCTTGCAAGGAGAAACTCTGCCAGGAAAGCAAACATCCAAAATCTTGTTCTAAAGCTTGCACGGGGGTCTGCAAAGAGTTTGGCAAGAATGAAAGGTAGTTGTCCAAAACTCGTTCTTTTCCACTATAATAACCATGGAAAAGGCAGGAGAGTGGTAAAGTACTGTTTTCTCTAAGTCTGAATGCTGCCCACACTGTGCCTGTGTGCTGCAGCTTGCATCTTCGCCTTTGGGAAGCTGCCGCTCGCCGATTCTCCCGGAGGCGAAGAAGCGGCTTCTTCGCACACAGAGCATTGTGGCGAGCGCAGGGAGCTCCTGAGAGCGGTTTGTGCCGAAAGAAGCCCGGGACCGGCACTTAGCTTCGGAGAGCTGCGTATCTGCGTCTTCTGCGTGTCTTGCCGCTCTACACTCAGCAAAAAGCTTTTCCATCATATCTTGCAAGGAGAAACTCTCCCAGGGAAGAAAACATCCAAAATCTTGTTCTAAAGCTTGTACGGAGGTCTGCAAAGAGTTTGGCAAGAATGAAAGGTAGTTGTCCAAAACTCGTTCTTTTCCAATAGAATAACCATGGAAAAGGCAGGAGAGTGGTAAAGTACTGTTTTCTCTAAGTCTGAATGCTGCCCACACTGTGCCTGTGTGCTGCAGCTTGCATCTTCGCCTTTGGGAAGCTGCCGCTCGTCGATTCTCCTGGAGGCGAAGAAGCGGCTTCTTCGCACACAGAGCATTGTGGCGAGCGCAGGGAGCTCCTGAGAGCGGTTTGTGCCGAAAGAAGCCCGGGACCGGCACTTAGCTTCGGAGAGCTGCGTATCTGCGTCTTCTGCGTGTCTTGCCGCTCTACACTCAGCAAAAAGCTTTTCCACCATATCTTGCAAGGAGAAACTCTGCCAGGAAAGAAAACATCCAAAATCTTGTTCTAAAGCTTGCACGGGGGTCTGCAAAGAGTTTGGCAAGAATGAAAGGTAGTTGTCCAAAACTCGTTCTTTTCCAATAGAATAACCATGGAAAAGGCAGGAGAGTGGTAAAGTACTGTTTTCTCTAAGTCTGAATGCTGCCCACACTGTGCCTGTGTGCTGCAGCTTGCATCTTCGCCTTTGGGAAGCTGCCGCTCGCCGATTCTCCCGGAGGCGAAGAAGCGGCTTCTTCGCACACAGAGCATTGTGGCGAGCGCAGGGAGCTCCTGAGAGCGGTTTGTGCCGAAAGAAGCCCGGGACCGGCACTTAGCTTCGGAGAGCTGCGTATCTGCGTCTTCTGCGTGTCTTGCCGCTCTACACTCAGCAAAAAGCTTTTCCACCATATCTTGCAAGGAGAAACTCTGCCAGGAAAGAAAACATCCAAAATCTTGTTCTAAAGCTTGCACGGGGGTCTGCAAAGAGTTTGGCAAGAATGAAAGGTAGTTGTCCAAAACTCGTTCTTTTCCAATAGAATAACCATGGAAAAGGCAGGAGAGTGGTAAAGTACTGTTTTCTCTAAGTCTGAATGCTGCCCACACTGTGCCTGTGTGCTGCAGCTTGCATCTTCGCCTTTGGGAAGCTGCCGCTCGCCGATTCTCCCGGAGGCGAAGAAGCGGCTTCTTCGCACACAGAGCATTGTGGCGAGCGCAGGGAGCTCCTGAGAGCGGTTTGTGCCGAAAGAAGCCCGGGACCGGCACTTAGCTTCGGAGAGCTGCGTATCTGCGTCTTCTGCGTGTCTTGCCGCTCTACACTCAGCAAAAAGCTTTTCCACCATATCTTGCAAGGAGAAACTCTGCCCGGAAAGAAAACATCCAAAATCTTGTTCTAAAGCTTGCACGGGGGTCTGCAAAGAGTTTGGCAAGAATGAAAGGTAGTTGTCCAAAACTCGTTCTTTTCCAATAGAATAACCATGGAAAAGGCAGGAGAGTGGTAAAGTACTGTTTTCTCTAAGTCTGAATGCTGCACACACTGTGCCTGTGTGCTGCAGCTTGCATCTTCGCCTTTGGGAAGCTGCCGCTCGCCGATTCTCCCGGAGGCGAAGAAGCGGCTTCTTCGCACACAGAGCATTGTGGCGAGCGCAGGGAGCTCCTGAGAGCGGTTTGTGCCGAAAGAAGCCCGGGACCGGCACTTAGCTTCGGAGAGCTGCGTATCTGCGTCTTCTGCGTGTCTTGCCGCTCTACACTCAGCAAAAAGCTTTTCCACCATATCTTGCAAGGAGAAACTCTGCCAGGAAAGAAAACATCCAAAATCTTGTTCTAAAGCTTGCACGGGGGGTCTGCAAAGAGTTTGGCAAGAATGAAAGGTAGTTGTCCAAAACTCGTTCTTTTCCAATAGAATAACCATGGAAAAGGCAGGAGAGTGGTAAAGTACTGTTTTCTCTAAGTCTGAAGGCTGCCCACACTGTGCCTGTGTGCTGCAGCTTGCATCTTCGCCTTTGGGAAGCTGCCGCTCGCCGATTCTCCCGGAGGCGAAGAAGCGGCTTCTTCGCACACAGAGCATTGTGGCGAGCGCAGGGAGCTCCTGAGAGCGGTTTGTGCCGAAAGAAGCCCGGGACCGGCACTTAGCTTCGGAGAGCTGCGTATCTGCGTCTTCTGCGTGTCTTGCCGCTCTACACTCAGCAAAAAGCTTTTCCACCTATCTTGCAAGGAGAAACTCTGCCAGGAAAGAAAACATCCAAAATCTTGTTCTAAAGCTTGCACGGGGGTCTGCAAAGAGTTTGGCAAGAATGAAAGGTAGTTGTCCAAAACTCGTTCTTTTCCAATAGAATAACCATGGAAAAGGCAGGAGAGTGGTAAAGTACTGTTTTCTCTAAGTCTGAAGGCTGCCCACACTGTGCCTGTGTGCTGCAGCTTGCATCTTCGCCTTTGGGAAGCTGCCGCTCGCCGATTCTCCCGGAGGCGAAGAAGCGGCTTCTTCGCACACAGAGCATTGTGGCGAGCGCAGGGAGCTCCTGAGAGCGGTTTGTGCCGAAAGAAGCCCGGGACCGGCACTTAGCTTCGGAGAGCTGCGTATCTGCGTCTTCTGCGTGTCTTGCCGCTCTACACTCAGCAAAAAGCTTTTCCACCATATCTTGCAAGGAGAAACTCTGCCAGGAAAGAAAACATCCAAAATCTTGTTCTAAAGCTTGCACGGGGGTCTGCAAAGAGTTTGGCAAGAATGAAAGGTAGTTGTCCAAAACTCGTTCTTTTCCAAAATAATAACCATGGAAAAGGCAGGAGAGTGGTAAAGTACTGTTTTCTCTAAGTCTGAAGGCTGCACACACTGTGCCTGTGTGCTGCAGCTTGCATCTTCGCCTTTGGGAAGCTGCCGCTCGCCGATTCTCCCGGAGGCGAAGAAGCGGCTTCTTCGCACACAGAGCATTGTGGCGAGCGCAGGGAGCTCCTGAGAGCGGTTTGTGCCGAAAGAAGCCCGGGACCGGCACTTAGCTTCGGAGAGCTGCGTATCTGCGTCTTCTGCGTGTCTTGCCGCTCTACACTCAGCAAAAAGCTTTTCCACCAAATCTTGCAAGGAGAAACTCTGCCAGGAAAGAAAACATCCAAAATCTTGTTCTAAAGCTTGCACGGGGGTCTGCAAAGAGTTTGGCAAGAATGAAAGGTAGTTGTCCAAAACTCGTTCTTTTCCAATAGAATAACCATGGAAAAGGCAGGAGAGTGGTAAAGTACTGTTTTCTCTAAGTCTGAAGGCTGCCCACACTGTGCCTGTGTGCTGCAGCTTGCATCTTCGCCTTTGGGAAGCTGCCGCTCGCCGATTCTCCCGGAGGCGAAGAAGCGGCTTCTTCGCACACAGAGCATTGTGGCGAGCGCAGGGAGCTCCTGAGAGCGGTTTGTGCCGAAAGAAGCCCGGGACCGGCACTTAGCTTCGGAGAGCTGCGTATCTGCGTCTTCTGCGTGTCTTGCCGCTCTACACTCAGAAAAAAGCTTTTCCATCATATCTTGCAAGGAGAAACTCTGCCAGGGAAGAAAACATCCAAAATCTTGTTCTAAAGCTTGCACGGAGGTCTGCAAAGAGTTTGGCAAGAATGAAAGGTAGTTGTCCAAAACTCGTTCTTTTCCAATAGAATAACCATGGAAAAGGCAGGAGAGTGGTAAAGTACTGTTTTCTCTAAGTCTGAATGCTGCCCACACTGTGCCTGTGTGCTGCAGCTTGCATCTTCGCCTTTGGGAAGCTGCCGCTCGTCGATTCTCCCGGAGGCGAAGAAGCGGCTTCTTCGCACACAGAGCATTGTGGCGAGCGAAGGGAGCTCCTGAGAGCGGTTTTGTGCCGAAAGAAGCCCGGGACCGGCACTTAGCTTCGGAGAGCTGGGTATCTGCGTCTTCTGCGTGTCTTGCCGCTCTACACTCAGCAAAAAGCTTTTCCACCATATCTTGCAAGGAGAAACTCTGCCAGGAAAGCAAACATCCAAAATCTTGTTCTAAAGCTTGCACGGGGGTCTGCAAAGAGTTTGGCAAGAATGAAAGGTAGTTGTCCAAAACTCGTTCTTTTCCACTATAATAACCATGGAAAAGGCAGGAGAGTGGTAAAGTACTGTTTTCTCTAAGTCTGAATGCTGCCCACACTGTGCCTGTGTGCTGCAGCTTGCATCTTCGCCTTTGGGAAGCTGCCGCTCGCCGATTCTCCCGGAGGCGAAGAAGCGGCTTCTTCGCACACAGAGCATTGTGGCGAGCGCAGGGAGCTCCTGAGAGCGGTTTGTGCCGAAAGAAGCCCGGGACCGGCACTTAGCTTCGGAGAGCTGCGTATCTGCGTCTTCTGCGTGTCTTGCCGCTCTACACTCAGCAAAAAGCTTTTCCATCATATCTTGCAAGGAGAAACTCTCCCAGGGAAGAAAACATCCAAAATCTTGTTCTAAAGCTTGTACGGAGGTCTGCAAAGAGTTTGGCAAGAATGAAAGGTAGTTGTCCAAAACTCGTTCTTTTCCAATAGAATAACCATGGAAAAGGCAGGAGAGTGGTAAAGTACTGTTTTCTCTAAGTCTGAATGCTGCCCACACTGTGCCTGTGTGCTGCAGCTTGCATCTTCGCCTTTGGGAAGCTGCCGCTCGTCGATTCTCCTGGAGGCGAAGAAGCGGCTTCTTCGCACACAGAGCATTGTGGCGAGCGCAGGGAGCTCCTGAGAGCGGTTTGTGCCGAAAGAAGCCCGGGACCGGCACTTAGCTTCGGAGAGCTGCGTATCTGCGTCTTCTGCGTGTCTTGCCGCTCTACACTCAGCAAAAAGCTTTTCCACCATATCTTGCAAGGAGAAACTCTGCCAGGAAAGCAAACATCCAAAATCTTGTTCTAAAGCTTGCACGGGGGGTCTGCAAAGAGTTTGGCAAGAATGAAAGGTAGTTGTCCAAAACTCGTTCTTTTCCACTATAATAACCATGGAAAAGGCAGGAGAGTGGTAAAGTACTGTTTTCTCTAAGTCTGAAGGCTGCCCACACTGTGCCTGTGTGCTGCAGCTTGCATCTTCGCCTTTGGGAAGCTGCCGCTCGCCGATTCTCCCGGAGGCGAAGAAGCGGCTTCTTCGCACACAGAGCATTGTGGCGAGCGCAGGGAGCTCCTGAGAGCGGTTTGTGCCGAAAGAAGCCCGGGACCGGCACTTAGCTTCGGAGAGCTGCGTATCTGCGTCTTCTGCGTGTCTTGCCGCTCTACACTCAGCAAAAAGCTTTTCCACCATATCTTGCAAGGAGAAACTCTGCCAGGAAAGAAAACATCCAAAATCTTGTTCTAAAGCTTGCACGGGGGTCTGCAAAGAGTTTGGCAAGAATGAAAGGTAGTTGTCCAAAACTCGTTCTTTTCCAATAGAATAACCATGGAAAAGGCAGGAGAGTGGTAAAGTACTGTTTTCTCTAAGTCTGAATGCTGCCCACACTGTGCCTGTGTGCTGCAGCTTGCATCTTCGCCTTTGGGAAGCTGCCGCTCGCCGATTCTCCCGGAGGCGAAGAAGCGGCTTCTTCGCACACAGAGCATTGTGGCGAGCGCAGGGAGCTCCTGAGAGCGGTTTGTGCCGAAAGAAGCCCGGGACCGGCACTTAGCTTCGGAGAGCTGCGTATCTGCGTCTTCTGCGTGTCTTGCCGCTCTACACTCAGCAAAAAGCTTTTCCACCATATCTTGCAAGGAGAAACTCTGCCAGGAAAGAAAACATCCAAAATCTTGTTCTAAAGCTTGCACGGGGGTCTGCAAAGAGTTTGGCAAGAATGAAAGGTAGTTGTCCCAAAACTCGTTCTTTTCCAATAGAATAACCATGGAAAAGGCAGGAGAGTGGTAAAGTACTGTTTTCTCTAAGTCTGAAGGCTGCCCACACTGTGCCTGTGTGCTGCAGCTTGCATCTTCGCCTTTGGGAAGCTGCCGCTCGCCGATTCTCCCGGAGGCGAAGAAGCGGCTTCTTCGCACACAGAGCATTGTGGCGAGCGCAGGGAGCTCCTGAGAGCGGTTTGTGACGAAAGAAGCCCGGGACCGGCACTTAGCTTCGGAGAGCTGCGTATCTGCGTCTTCTGCGTGTCTTGCCGCTCTACACTCAGCAAAAAGCTTTTCCAGCATATCTTGCAAGGAGAAACTCTGCCAGGAAAAAGAAAACATCCAAAATCTTGTTCTAAAGCTTGCACGGGGGTCTGCAAAGAGTTTGGCAAGAATGAAAGGTAGTTGTCCAAAACTCGTTCTTTTCCAA
This sequence comes from Molothrus aeneus, assembly GCF_037042795.1. Taxonomy (NCBI): domain Eukaryota; kingdom Metazoa; phylum Chordata; class Aves; order Passeriformes; family Icteridae; genus Molothrus; species Molothrus aeneus. The sequence continues at coordinate 188,462 of NW_027098815.1, forward strand.
TAGAATAACCATGGAAAAGGCAGGAGAGTGGTAAAGTACTGTTTTCTCTAAGTCTGAATGCTGCCCACACTGTGCCTGTGTGCTGCAGCTTGCATCTTCGCTTTGGGAAGCTGCCGCTCGCCGATTCTCCGGAGGCGAAGAAGCGGCTTCTTCCGCACACAGAGCATGGTGGCGAGCGCAGGGAGCTCCTGAGAGCGGTTTGTGCCGAAAGAAGCCCGGGACCGGCACTTAGCTTCGGAGAGCTGCGTATCTGCGTCTTCTGCGTGTCTTGCCGCTCTACACTCAGCAAAAAGCTTTTCACCATATCTTGCAAGGAGAAACTCTGCCAGGAAAGCAAACATCCAAAATCTTGTTCTAAAGCTTGCACGGGGGTCTGCAAAGAGTTTGGCAAGAATGAAAGGTAGTTGTCAAAACTCGTTCTTTTCCAATAGAATAACCATGGGAAAAGGCAGGAGAGTGGTAAAGTACTGTTTTCTCTAAGTCTGAATGCTGCCCACACTGTTCCTGTGTGCTGCAGCTTGCATCTTCGCCTTTGGGAAGCTGCCGCTCGCCGATTCTCCCGGAGGCGAAGAAGCGGCTTCTTCGCACACAGAGCATTGTGGCGAGCGCAGGGAGCTCCTGAGAGCGGTTTGTGCCGAAAGAAGCCCGGGACCGGCACTTAGCTTCGGAGAGCTGCGTATCTGCGTCTTCTGCGTGTCTTGCCGCTCTAACACTCAGCAAAAAGCTTTTCCACCATATCTTGCAAGGAGAAACTCTGCCAGGAAAGAAAACATCCAAAATCTGTTCTAAAGCTTGCACGGGGGTCCTGCAAAGAGTTTGGCAAGAATGAAAGGTAGTTGTCCAAAACTCGTTCTTTTCCAATAGAATAACCATGGAAAAGGCAGGAGAGTGGTAAAGTACTGTTTTCTCTAAGTCTGAAGGCTGCCCACACTGGCCTGTGTGCTGCAGCTTGCATCTTCGCCTTTGGGAAGCTGCCGCTCGCCGATTCTCCCGGAGGCGAAGAAGCGGCTTCTTCGCACACAGAGCATTGTGGCGAGCGCAGGAGCTCCTGAGAGCGGTTTGTGCCGAAAGAAGCCCGGGACCGGCACTTAGCTTCGGAGAGCTGCGTATCTGCGTCTTCTGCGTGTCTTGCCGCTCTACACTCAGCAAAAAGCTTTTTCCAGCATATCTTGCAAGGAGAAACTCTGCCAGGAAAGAAAACATCCAAAATCTTGTTCTAAAGCTTGCACGGGGGTCTGCAAAGAGTTTGGCAAGAATGAAAGGTAGTTGTCCAAAACTCGTTCTTTTCCAATAGAAATAACCATGGAAAAGGCAGGAGAGTGGTAAAGTACTGTTTTCTCTAAGTCTGAATGCTGCCCACACTGTGCCTGTGTGCTGCAGCTTGCATCTTCGCCTTTGGGAAGCTGCCGCTCGCCGATTCTCCCGGAGGCGAAGAAGCGGCTTCTTCGCACACAGAGCATTGTGGCGAGCGCAGGGAGCTCCTGAGAGCGGTTTGTTGCGAAAGAAGCCCGGGACCGGCACTTAGCTTCGGAGAGCTGCGTATCTGCGTCTTCTGCGTGTCTTGCCGCTCTACACTCAGCAAAAAGCTTTTCCACCATATCTTGCAAGGAGAAACTCTGCCAGGAAAGAAAACATCCAAAATCTTGTTCTAAAGCTTGCACGGGGGTCTGCAAAGAGTTTGGCAAGAATGAAAGGTAGTTGTCCAATACTCGTTCTTTTCCAATAGAATAACCATGGAAAAGGCAGGAGAGTGGTAAAGTACTGTTTTCTCTAAGTCTGAATGCTGCCCACACTGTGCCTGTGTGCTGCAGCTTGGCAATCTTCGCCTTTGGGAAGCTGCCGCTCGCCGATTCTCCCGGAGGCGAAGAAGCGGCTTCTTCCGCAGCATTGTGGCGAGCGCAGGGAGCTCCTGAGAGCGGTTTGTGCCGAAAGAAGCCCGGGACCGGCACTTAGCTTCGGAGAGCTGCGTATCTGCGTCTTCTGCGTGTCTTGCCGCTCTACACTCAGCAAAAAGCTTTTCCAGCATATCTTGCAAGGAGAAACTCTGCCAGGAAAGAAAACATCCAAAATCTTGTTCTAAAGCTTGCACGGGGGTCTGCAAAGAGTTTGGCAAGAATGAAAGGTAGTTGTCCAAAACTCGTTCTTTTCCAATAGAATAACCATGGAAAAGGCAGGAGAGTGGTAAAGTACTGTTTTCTCTAAGTCTGAATGCTGCCCACACTGTGCCTGTGTGCTGCAGCTTGCATCTTCGCCTTTGGGAAGCTGCCGCTCGTCGATTCTCCCGGAGGCGAAGAAGCGGCTTCTTCGCACACAGAGCATTGTGGCGAGCGCAGGGAGCTCCTGAGAGCGGTTTGTGCCGAAAGAAGCCCGGGACCGGCACTTAGCTTCGGAGAGCTGCGTATCTGCGTCTTCTGCGTGTCTTGCCGCTCTACACTCAGCAAAAAGCTTTTCCACCATATCTTGCAAGGAGAAACTCTGCCAGGAAAGAAAACATCCAAAATCTTGTTCTAAAGCTTGCACGGGGGTCTGCAAAGAGTTTGGCAAGAATGAAAGGTAGTTGTCCAAAACTCGTTCTTTTCCAATAGAATAACCATGGAAAAGGCAGGAGAGTGGTAAAGTACTGTTTTCTCTAAGTCTGAATGCTGCCCACACTGTGCCTGTGTGCTGCAGCTTGCATCTTCGCCTTTGGGAAGCTGCCGCTCGCCGATTCTCCCGGAGGCGAAGAAGCGGCTTCTTCGCACACAGAGCATTGTGGCGAGCGCAGGGAGCTCCTGAGAGCGGTTTGTGCCGAAAGAAGCCCGGGACCGGCACTTAGCTTCGGAGAGCTGCGTATCTGCGTCTTCTGCGTGTCTTGCCGCTCTACACTCAGCAAAAAGCTTTTCCACCATATCTTGCAAGGAGAAACTCTGCCAGGAAAGAAAACATCCAAAATCTTGTTCTAAAGCTTGCACGGGGGTCTGCAAAGAGTTTGGCAAGAATGAAAGGTAGTTGTCCAAAACTCGTTCTTTTCCAATAGAATAACCATGGAAAAGGCAGGAGAGTGGTAAAGTACTGTTTTCTCTAAGTCTGAAGGCTGCCCACACTGTGCCTGTGTGCTGCAGCTTGCATCTTCGCCTTTGGGAAGCTGCCGCTCGCCGATTCTCCCGGAGGCGAAGAAGCGGCTTCTTCGCACACAGAGCATTGTGGCGAGCGCAGGGAGCTCCTGAGAGCGGTTTGTGCCGAAAGAAGCCCGGGACCGGCACTTAGCTTCGGAGAGCTGCGTATCTGCGTCTTCTGCGTGTCTTGCCGCTCTACACTCAGCAAAAAGCTTTTCCACCATATCTTGCAAGGAGAAACTCTGCCAGGAAAGCAAACATCCAAAATCTTGTTCTAAAGCTTGCACGGGGGTCTGCAAAGAGTTTGGCAAGAATGAAAGGTAGTTGTCCAAAACTCGTTCTTTTCCAATAGAATAACCATGGAAAAGGCAGGAGAGTGGTAAAGTACTGTTTTCTCTAAGTCTGAATGCTGCCCACACTGTGCCTGTGTGCTGCAGCTTGCATCTTCGCCTTTGGGAAGCTGCCGCTCGCCGATTCTCCCGGAGGCGAAGAAGCGGCTTCTTCGCACACAGAGCATTGTGGCGAGCGCAGGGAGCTCCTGAGAGCGGTTTGTGCCGAAAGAAGCCCGGGACCGGCACTTAGCTTCGGAGAGCTGCGTATCTGCGTCTTCTGCGTGTCTTGCCGCTCTACACTCAGCAAAAAGCTTTTCCACCATATCTTGCAAGGAGAAACTCTGCCAGGAAAGCAAACATCCAAAATCTTGTTCTAAAGCTTGCACGGGGGTCTGCAAAGAGTTTGGCAAGAATGAAAGGTAGTTGTCCAAAACTCGTTCTTTTCCAATAGAATAACCATGGAAAAGGCAGGAGAGTGGTAAAGTACTGTTTTCTCTAAGTCTGAAGGCTGCCCACACTGTGCCTGTGTGCTGCAGCTTGCATCTTCGCCTTTGGGAAGCTGCCGCTCGCCGATTCTCCCGGAGGCGAAGAAGCGGCTTCTTCGCACACAGAGCATTGTGGCGAGCGCAGGGAGCTCCTGAGAGCGGTTTGTGCCGAAAGAAGCCCGGGACCGGCACTTAGCTTCGGAGAGCTGCGTATCTGCGTCTTCTGCGTGTCTTGCCGCTCTACACTCAGCAAAAAGCTTTTCCAGCATATCTTGCAAGGAGAAACTCTGCCAGGAAAGAAAACATCCAAAATCTTGTTCTAAAGCTTGCACGGGGGTCTGCAAAGAGTTTGGCAAGAATGAAAGGTAGTTGTCCAAAACTCGTTCTTTTCCAATAGAATAACCATGGAAAAGGCAGGAGAGTGGTAAAGTACTGTTTTCTCTAAGTCTGAATGCTGCCCACACTGTGCCTGTGTGCTGCAGCTTGCATCTTCGCCTTTGGGAAGCTGCCGCTCGCCGATTCTCCCGGAGGCGAAGAAGCGGCTTCTTCGCACACAGAGCATTGTGGCGAGCGCAGGGAGCTCCTGAGAGCGGTTTGTGCCGAAAGAAGCCCGGGACCGGCACTTAGCTTCGGAGAGCTGCGTATCTGCGTCTTCTGCGTGTCTTGCCGCTCTACACTCAGCAAAAAGCTTTTCCACCATATCTTGCAAGGAGAAACTCTGCCAGGAAAGCAAACATCCAAAATCTTGTTCTAAAGCTTGCACGGGGGTCTGCAAAGAGTTTGGCAAGAATGAAAGGTAGTTGTCCAAAACTCGTTCTTTTCCAATAGAATAACCATGGAAAAGGCAGGAGAGTGGTAAAGTACTGTTTTCTCTAAGTCTGAATGCTGCCCACACTGTGCCTGTGTGCTGCAGCTTGCATCTTCGCCTTTGGGAAGCTGCCGCTCGCCGATTCTCCCGGAGGCGAAGAAGCGGCTTCTTCGCACACAGAGCATTGTGGCGAGCGCAGGGAGCTCCTGAGAGCGGTTTGTGCCGAAAGAAGCCCGGGACCGGCACTTAGCTTCGGAGAGCTGCGTATCTGCGTCTTCTGCGTGTCTTGCCGCTCTACACTCAGCAAAAAGCTTTTCCAGCATATCTTGCAAGGAGAAACTCTGCCAGGAAAGAAAACATCCAAAATCTTGTTCTAAAGCTTGCACGGGGGTCTGCAAAGAGTTTGGCAAGAATGAAAGGTAGTTGTCCAAAACTCGTTCTTTTCCAATAGAATAACCATGGAAAAGGCAGGAGAGTGGTAAAGTACTGTTTTCTCTAAGTCTGAATGCTGCCCACACTGTGCCTGTGTGCTGCAGCTTGCATCTTCGCCTTTGGGAAGCTGCCGCTCGCCGATTCTCCCGGAGGCGAAGAAGCGGCTTCTTCGCACACAGAGCATTGTGGCGAGCGCAGGGAGCTCCTGAGAGCGGTTTGTGCCGAAAGAAGCCCGGGACCGGCACTTAGCTTCGGAGAGCTGCGTATCTGCGTCTTCTGCGTGTCTTGCCGCTCTACACTCAGCAAAAAGCTTTTCCACCATATCTTGCAAGGAGAAACTCTGCCAGGAAAGAAAACATCCAAAATCTTGTTCTAAAGCTTGCACGGGGGTCTGCAAAGAGTTTGGCAAGAATGAAAGGTAGTTGTCCAAAACTCGTTCTTTTCCAATAGAATAACCATGGAAAAGGCAGGAGAGTGGTAAAGTACTGTTTTCTCTAAGTCTGAATGCTGCCCACACTGTGCCTGTGTGCTGCAGCTTGCATCTTCGCCTTTGGGAAGCTGCCGCTCGCCGATTCTCCCGGAGGCGAAGAAGCGGCTTCTTCGCACACAGAGCATTGTGGCGAGCGCAGGGAGCTCCTGAGAGCGGTTTGTGCCGAAAGAAGCCCGGGACCGGCACTTAGCTTCGGAGAGCTGCGTATCTGCGTCTTCTGCGTGTCTTGCCGCTCTACACTCAGCAAAAAGCTTTTCCACCATATCTTGCAAGGAGAAACTCTGCCAGGAAAGAAAACATCCAAAATCTTGTTCTAAAGCTTGCACGGGGGTCTGCAAAGAGTTTGGCAAGAATGAAAGGTAGTTGTCCAAAACTCGTTCTTTTCCAATAGAATAACCATGGAAAAGGCAGGAGAGTGGTAAAGTACTGTTTTCTCTAAGTCTGAATGCTGCCCACACTGTGCCTGTGTGCTGCAGCTTGCATCTTCGCCTTTGGGAAGCTGCCGCTCGCCGATTCTCCCGGAGGCGAAGAAGCGGCTTCTTCGCACACAGAGCATTGTGGCGAGCGCAGGGAGCTCCTGAGAGCGGTTTGTGCCGAAAGAAGCCCGGGACCGGCACTTAGCTTCGGAGAGCTGCGTATCTGCGTCTTCTGCGTGTCTTGCCGCTCTACACTCAGCAAAAAGCTTTTCCAGCATATCTTGCAAGGAGAAACTCTGCCAGGAAAGAAAACATCCAAAATCTTGTTCTAAAGCTTGCACGGGGGTCTGCAAAGAGTTTGGCAAGAATGAAAGGTAGTTGTCCAAAACTCGTTCTTTTCCAATAGAATAACCATGGAAAAGGCAGGAGAGTGGTAAAGTACTGTTTTCTCTAAGTCTGAATGCTGCCCACACTGTGCCTGTGTGCTGCAGCTTGCATCTTCGCCTTTGGGAAGCTGCCGCTCGCCGATTCTCCCGGAGGCGAAGAAGCGGCTTCTTCGCACACAGAGCATTGTGGCGAGCGCAGGGAGCTCCTGAGAGCGGTTTGTGCCGAAAGAAGCCCGGGACCGGCACTTAGCTTCGGAGAGCTGCGTATCTGCGTCTTCTGCGTGTCTTGCCGCTCTACACTCAGCAAAAAGCTTTTCCACCATATCTTGCAAGGAGAAACTCTGCCAGGAAAGCAAACATCCAAAATCTTGTTCTAAAGCTTGCACGGGGGTCTGCAAAGAGTTTGGCAAGAATGAAAGGTAGTTGTCCAAAACTCGTTCTTTTCCAATAGAATAACCATGGAAAAGGCAGGAGAGTGGTAAAGTACTGTTTTCTCTAAGTCTGAATGCTGCCCACACTGTGCCTGTGTGCTGCAGCTTGGCATCTTCGCCTTTGGGAAGCTGCCGCTCGCCGATTCTCCCGGAGGCGAAGAAGCGGCTTCTTCGCACACAGAGCATTGTGGCGAGCGCAGGGAGCTCCTGAGAGCGGTTTGTGCCGAAAGAAGCCCGGGACCGGCACTTAGCTTCGGAGAGCTGCGTATCTGCGTCTTCTGCGTGTCTTGCCGCTCTACACTCAGCAAAAAGCTTTTCCACCATATCTTGCAAGGAGAAACTCTGCCAGGAAAGAAAACATCCAAAATCTTGTTCTAAAGCTTGCACGGGGGTCTGCAAAGAGTTTGGCAAGAATGAAAGGTAGTTGTCCAAAACTCGTTCTTTTCCAATAGAATAACCATGGAAAAGGCAGGAGAGTGGTAAAGTACTGTTTTCTCTAAGTCTGAATGCTGCCCACACTGTGCCTGTGTGCTGCAGCTTGCATCTTCGCCTTTGGGAAGCTGCCGCTCGCCGATTCTCCCGGAGGCAAAGAAGCGGCTTCTTCGCACACAGAGCATTGTGGCGAGCGCAGGGAGCTCCTGAGAGCGGTTTGTGCCGAAAGAAGCCCGGGACCGGCACTTAGCTTCGGAGAGCTGCGTATCTGCGTCTTCTGCGTGTCTTGCCGCTCTACACTCAGCAAAAAGCTTTTCCACCATATCTTGCAAGGAGAAACTCTGCCAGGAAAGAAAACATCCAAAATCTTGTTCTAAAGCTTGCACGGGGGTCTGCAAAGAGTTTGGCAAGAATGAAAGGTAGTTGTCCAAAACTCGTTCTTTTCCAATAGAATAACCATGGAAAAGGCAGGAGAGTGGTAAAGTACTGTTTTCTCTAAGTCTGAATGCTGCCCACACTGTGCCTGTGTGCTGCAGCTTGCATCTTCGCCTTTGGGAAGCTGCCGCTCGCCGATTCTCCCGGAGGCGAAGAAGCGGCTTCTTCGCACACAGAGCATTGTGGCGAGCGCAGGGAGCTCCTGAGAGCGGTTTGTGCCGAAAGAAGCCCGGGACCGGCACTTAGCTGCGGAGAGCTGCGTATCTGCGTCTTCTGCGTGTCTTGCCGCTCTACACTCAGCAAAAAGCTTTTCCACCATATCTTGCAAGGAGAAACTCTGCCAGGAAAGAAAACATCCAAAATCTTGTTCTAAAGCTTGCACGGGGGTCTGCAAAGAGTTTGGCAAGAATGAAAGGTAGTTGTCCAAAACTTGTTCTTTTCCAAAATAATAACCATGGAAAAGGCAGGAGAGTGGTAAAGTACTGTTTTCTCTAAGTCTGAAGGCTGCACACACTGTGCCTGTGTGCTGCAGCTTGCATCTTCGCCTTTGGGAAGCTGCCGCTCGCCGATTCTCCCGGAGGCGAAGAAGCGGCTTCTTCGCACACAGAGCATTGTGGCGAGCGCAGGGAGCTCCTGAGAGCGGTTTGTGCCGAAAGAAGCCCGGGACCGGCACTTAGCTTCGGAGAGCTGCGTATCTGCGTCTTCTGCGTGTCTTGCCGCTCTACACTCAGCAAAAAGCTTTTCCACCATATCTTGCAAGGAGAAACTCTGCCAGGAAAGAAAACATCCAAAATCTTGTTCTAAGCTTGCACGGAGGTCTGCAAAGAGTTTGGCAAGAATGAAAGGTAGTTGTCCAAAACTCGTTCTTTTCCAATAGAATAACCATGGAAAAGGCAGGAGAGTGGTAAAGTACTGTTTTCTCTAAGTCTGAATGCTGCCCACACTGTGCCTGTGTGCTGCAGCTTGCATCTTCGCCTTTGGGAAGCTGCCGCTCGCCGATTCTCCCGGAGGCGAAGAAGCGGCTTCTTCGCACACAGAGCATTGTGGCGAGCGCAGGGAGCTCCTGAGAGCGGTTTGTGCCGAAAGAAGCCCGGGACCGGCACTTAGCTTCGGAGAGCTGCGTATCTGCGTCTTCTGCGTGTCTTGCCGCTCTACACTCAGCAAAAAGCTTTTCCAGCATATCTTGCAAGGAGAAACTCTGCCAGGAAAGAAAACATCCAAAATCTTGTTCTAAAGCTTGCACGGGGGTCTGCAAAGAGTTTGGCAAGAATGAAAGGTAGTTGTCCAAAACTCGTTCTTTTCCAATAGAATAACCATGGAAAAGGCAGGAGAGTGGTAAAGTACTGTTTTCTCTAAGTCTGAATGCTGCCCACACTGTGCCTGTGTGCTGCAGCTTGCATCTTCGCCTTTGGGAAGCTGCCGCTCGCCGATTCTCCCGGAGGCGAAGAAGCGGCTTCTTCGCACACAGAGCATTGTGGCGAGCGCAGGGAGCTCCTGAGAGCGGTTTGTGCCGAAAGAAGCCCCGGGACCGGCACTTAGCTTCGGAGAGCTGCGTATCTGCGTCTTCTGCGTGTCTTGCCGCTCTACACTCAGCAAAAAGCTTTTCCACCATATCTTGCAAGGAGAAACTCTGCCAGGAAAGAAAAACATCCAAAATCTTGTTCTAAAGCTTGCACGGGGGTCTGCAAAGAGTTTGGCAAGAATGAAAGGTAGTTGTCCAAAACTCGTTCTTTTCCAATAGAATAACCATGGAAAAGGCAGGAGAGTGGTAAAGTACTGTTTTCTCTAAGTCTGAATGCTGCCCACACTGTGCCTGTGTGCTGCAGCTTACATCTTCGCCTTTGGGAAGCTGCCGCTCGTCGATTCTCCCGGAGGCGAAGAAGCGGCTTCTTCGCACACAGAGCATTGTGGCGAGCGCAGGGAGCTCCTGAGAGCGGTTTGTGCCGGAAAGAAGCCCGGGACCGGCACTTAGCTTCGGAGAGCTGCGTATCTGCGTCTTCTGCGTGTCTTGCCGCTCTACACTCAGCAAAAAGCTTTTCCAGCATATCTTGCAAGGAGAAACTCTGCCAGGAAAGAAACATCCAAAATCTTGTTCTAAAGCTTGCACGGGGGTCTGCAAAGAGTTTGGCAAGAATGAAAGGTAGTTGTCCAAAACTCGTTCTTTTCAATAGAATAACCATGGAAAAGGCAGGAGAGTGGTAAAGTACTGTTTTCTCTAAGTCTGAATGCTGCCCACACTGTGCCTGTGTGCTGCAGCTTGCATCTTCGCCTTTGGGAAGCTGCCGCTCGCCGATTCTCCCGGAGGCGAAGAAGCGGCTTCTTCGCACACAGAGCATTGTGGCGAGCGCAGGGAGCTCCTGAGAGCGGTTTGTGCCGAAAGAAGCCCGGGACCGGCACTTAGCTTCGGAGAGCTGCGTATCTGCGTCTTCTGCGTGTCTTGCCGCTCTACACTCAGCAAAAAGCTTTTCCACCATATCTTGCAAGGAGAAACTCTGCCAGGAAAGAAAACATCCAAAATCTTGTTCTAAAGCTTGCACGGGGGTCTGCAAAGAGTTTGGCAAGAATGAAAGGTAGTTGTCCAAAACTCGTTCTTTTCCAATAGAATAACCATGGAAAAGGCAGGAGAGTGGTAAAGTACTGTTTTCTCTAAGTCTGAATGCTGCCCACACTGTGCCTGTGTGCTGCAGCTTGCATCTTCGCCTTTGGGAAGCTGCCGCTCGCCGATTCTCCCGGAGGCGAAGAAGCGGCTTCTTCGCACACAGAGCATTGTGGCGAGCGCAGGGAGCTCCTGAGAGCGGTTTGTGCCGAAAGAAGCCCGGGACCGGCACTTAGCTTCGGAGAGCTGCGTATCTGCGTCTTCTGCGTGTCTTGCCGCTCTACACTCAGCAAAAAGCTTTTCCACCATATCTTGCAAGGAGAAACTCTGCCAGGAAAGAAAACATCCAAAATCTTGTTCTAAAGCTTGCACGGGGGTCTGCAAAGAGTTTGGCAAGAATGAAAGGTAGTTGTCCAAAACTCGTTCTTTTCCAATAGAATAACCATGGAAAAGGCAGGAGAGTGGTAAAGTACTGTTTTCTCTAAGTCTGAATGCTGCCCACACTGTGCCTGTGTGCTGCAGCTTACATCTTCGCCTTTGGGAAGCTGCCGCTCGTCGATTCTCCCGGAGGCGAAGAAGCGGCTTCTTCGCACACAGAGCATTGTGGCGAGCGCAGGGAGCTCCTGAGAGCGGTTTGTGCGAAAGAAGCCCGGGACCGGCACTTAGCTTCGGAGAGCTGCGTATCTGCGTCTTCTGCGTGTCTTGCCGCTCTACACTCAGCAAAAAGCTTTTCCAGCATATCTTGCAAGGAGAAACTCTGCCAGGAAAGAAAACATCCAAAATCTTGTTCTAAAGCTTGCACGGGGGTCTGCAAAGAGTTTGGCAAGAATGAAAGGTAGTAGTCCAAAACTCGTTCTTTTCCAATAGAATAACCATGGAAAAGGCAGGAGAGTGGTAAAGTACTGTTTTCTCTAAGTCTGAATGCTGCCCACACTGTGCCTGTGTGCTGCAGCTTGCAACTTCGCCTTTGGGAAGCTGCCGCTCGCCGATTCTCCCGGAGGCGAAGAAGCGGCTTCTTCGCACACAGAGCATTGTGGCGAGCGCAGGGAGCTCCTGAGAGCGGTTTGTGCCGAAAGAAGCCCGGGACCGGCACTTAGCTTCGGAGAGCTGCGTATCTGCGTCTTCTGCGTGTCTTGCCGCTCTACACTCAGCAAAAAGCTTTTCCACATATCTTGCAAGGAGAAACTCTGCCAGGAAAGAAAACATCCAAAATCTTGTTCTAAAGCTTGCACGGGGGTCTGCAAAGAGTTTGGCAAGAATGAAAGGTAGTTGTCCAAAACTCGTTCTTTTCCAATAGAATAACCATGGAAAAGGCAGGAGAGTGGTAAAGTACTGTTTTCTCTAAGTCTGAAGGCTGCCCACACTGTGCCTGTGTGCTGCAGCTTGCATCTTCGCCTTTGGGAAGCTGCCGCTCGCCGATTCTCCCGGAGGCGAAGAAGCGGCTTCTTCGCACACAGAGCATTGTGGCGAGCGCAGGGAGCTCCTGAGAGCGGTTTGTGCCGAAAGAAGCCCGGGACCGGCACTTAGCTTTGGAGAGCTGCGTATCTGCGTCTTCTGCGTGTCTTGCCGCTCTACACTCAGCAAAAAGCTTTTCCACCATATCTTGCAAGGAGAAACTCTGCCAGGAAAGCAAACATCCAAAATCTTGTTCTAAAGCTTGCACGGGGGTCTGCAAAGAGTTTGGCAAGAATGAAAGGTAGTTGTCCAAAACTCGTTCTTTTCCAAAAGAATAACCATGGAAAAGGCAGGAGAGTGGTAAAGTACTGTTTTCTCTAAGTCTGAATGCTGCCCACACTGTGCCTGTGTGCTGCAGCTTGCATCTTCGCCTTTGGGAAGCTGCCGCTCGCCGATTCTCCCGGAGGCGAAGAAGCGGCTTCTTCGCACACAGAGCATTGTGGCGAGCGCAGGGAGCTCCTGAGAGCGGTTTGTGCCGAAAGAAGCCCGGGACCGGCACTTAGCTTCGGAGAGCTGCGTATCTGCGTCTTCTGCGTGTCTTGCCGCTCTACACTCAGCAAAAAGCTTTTCCAGCATATCTTGCAAGGAGAAACTCTGCCAGGAAAGAAAACATCCAAAATCTTGTTCTAAAGCTTGCACGGGGGTCTGCAAAGAGTTTGGCAAGAATGAAAGGTAGTTGTCCAATACTCGTTCTTTTCCAATAGAATAACCATGGAAAAGGCAGGAGAGTGGTAAAGTACTGTTTTCTCTAAGTCTGAATGCTGCCCACACTGTGCCTGTGTGCTGCAGCTTGCATCTTCGCCTTTGGGAAGCTGCCGCTCGCCGATTCTCCCGGAGGCGAAGAAGCGGCTTCTTCGCACACAGAGCATTGTGGCGAGCGCAGGGAGCTCCTGAGAGCGGTTTGTGCCGAAAGAAGCCCGGGACCGGCACTTAGCTTCGGAGAGCTGCGTATCTGCGTCTTCTGCGTGTCTTGCCGCTCTACACTCAGCAAAAAGCTTTTCCACCATATCTTGCAAGGAGAAACTCTGCCAGGAAAGCAAACATCCAAAATCTTGTTCTAAAGCTTGCACGGGGGTCTGCAAAGAGTTTGGCAAGAATGAAAGGTAGTTGTCCAAAACTCGTTCTTTTCCAATAGAATAACCATGGAAAAGGCAGGAGAGTGGTAAAGTACTGTTTTCTCTAAGTCTGAATGCTGCCCACACTGTGCCTGTGTGCTGCAGCTTGCATCTTCGCCTTTGGGAAGCTGCCGCTCGCCGATTCTCCCGGAGGCGAAGAAGCGGCTTCTTCGCACACAGAGCATTGTGGCGAGCGCAGGGAGCTCCTGAGAGCGGTTTGTGCCGAAAGAAGCCCGGGACCGGCACTTAGCTTCGGAGAGCTGCGTATCTGCGTCTTCTGCGTGTCTTGCCGCTCTACACTCAGCAAAAAGCTTTTCCAGCATATCTTGCAAGGAGAAACTCTGCCCAGGAAAGAAAACATCCAAAATCTTGTTCTAAAGCTTGCACGGGGGTCTGCAAAGAGTTTGGCAAGAATGAAAGGTAGTTGTCCAAAACTCGTTCTTTTCCAATAGAATAACCATGGAAAAGGCAGGAGAGTGGTAAAGTACTGTTTTCTCTAAGTCTGAAGGCTGCCCACACTGTGCCTGTGTGCTGCAGCTTGCATCTTCGCCTTTGGGAAGCTGCCGCTCGCCGATTCTCCCGGAGGCGAAGAAGCGGCTTCTTCGCACACAGAGCATTGTGGCGAGCGCAGGGAGCTCCTGAGAGCGGTTGTGCCGAAAGAAGCCCGGGACCGGCACTTAGCTTCGGAGAGCTGCGTATCTGCGTCTTCTGCGTGTCTTGCCGCTCTACACTCAGCAAAAAGCTTTTCCAGCATATCTTGCAAGGAGAAACTCTGCCAGGAAAGAAAACATCCAAAATCTTGTTCTAAAGCTTGCACGGGGGTCTGCAAAGAGTTTGGCAAGAATGAAAGGTAGTTGTCCAAAACTCGTTCTTTTCCAATAGAATAACCATGGAAAAGGCAGGAGAGTGGTAAAGTACTGTTTTCTCTAAGTCTGAATGCTGCCCACACTGTGCCTGTGTGCTGCAGCTTGCAACTTCGCCTTTGGGAAGCTGCCGCTCGCCGATTCTCCCGGAGGCGAAGAAGCGGCTTCTTCGCACACAGAGCATTGTGGCGAGCGCAGGGAGCTCCTGAGAGCGGTTTGTGCCGAAAGAAGCCCGGGACCGGCACTTAGCTTCGGAGAGCTGCGTATCTGCGTCTTCTGCGTGTCTTGCCGCTCTACACTCAGCAAAAAGCTTTTCCACCATATCTTGCAAGGAGAAACTCTGCCAGGAAAGAAAACATCCAAAATCTTGTTCTAAAGCTTGCACGGGGGTCTGCAAAGAGTTTGGCAAGAATGAAAGGTAGTTGTCCAAAACTCGTTCTTTTCCAATAGAATAACCATGGAAAAGGCAGGAGAGTGGTAAAGTACTGTTTTCTCTAAGTCTGAAGGCTGCCCACACTGTGCCTGTGTGCTGCAGCTTGCATCTTCGCCTTTGGGAAGCTGCCGCTCGCCGATTCTCCCGGAGGCGAAGAAGCGGCTTCTTCGCACACAGAGCATTGTGGCGAGCGCAGGGAGCTCCTGAGAGCGGTTTGTGCCGAAAGAAGCCCGGGACCGGCACTTAGCTTCGGAGAGCTGCGTATCTGCGTCTTCTGCGTGTCTTGCCGCTCTACACTCAGCAAAAAGCTTTTCCACCATATCTTGCAAGGAGAAACTCTGCCAGGAAAGAAAACATCCAAAATCTTGTTCTAAAGCTTGCACGGGGGTCTGCAAAGAGTTTGGCAAGAATGAAAGGTAGTTGTCCAAAACTCGTTCTTTTCCAATAGAATAACCATGGAAAAGGCAGGAGAGTGGTAAAGTACTGTTTTCTCTAAGTCTGAATGCTGCCCACACTGTGCCTGTGTGCTGCAGCTTGCATCTTCGCCTTTGGGAAGCTGCCGCTCGCCGATTCTCCCGGAGGCGAAGAAGCGGCTTCTTCGCACACAGAGCATTGTGGCGAGCGCAGGGAGCTCCTGAGAGCGGTTTGTGCCGAAAGAAGCCCGGGACCGGCACTTAGCTTCGGAGAGCTGCGTATCTGCGTCTTCTGCGTGTCTTGCCGCTCTACACTCAGCAAAAAGCTTTTCCACCATATCTTGCAAGGAGAAACTCTGCCAGGAAAGAAAACATCCAAAATCTTGTTCTAAAGCTTGCACGGGGGTCTGCAAAGAGTTTGGCAAGAATGAAAGGTAGTTGTCCAAAACTCGTTCTTTTCCAATAGAATAACCATGGAAAAGGCAGGAGAGTGGTAAAGTACTGTTTTCTCTAAGTCTGAATGCTGCCCA
Source organism: Molothrus aeneus (assembly GCF_037042795.1). Lineage (NCBI taxonomy): Eukaryota > Metazoa > Chordata > Aves > Passeriformes > Icteridae > Molothrus > Molothrus aeneus. Next base: position 203,609 of record NW_027098815.1, read on the forward strand.
CACTGTGCCTGTGTGCTGCAGCTTGCATCTTCGCCTTTGGGAAGCTGCCGCTCGCCGATTCTCCCGGAGGCGAAGAAGCGGCTTCTTCGCACACAGAGCATTGTGGCGAGCGCAGGGAGCTCCTGAGAGCGGTTTGTGCCGAAAGAAGCCCGGGACCGGCACTTAGCTTCGGAGAGCTGCGTATCTGCGTCTTCTGCGTGTCTTGCCGCTCTACACTCAGCAAAAAGCTTTTCCAGCATATCTTGCAAGGAGAAACTCTGCCAGGAAAGAAAACATCCAAAATCTTGTTCTAAAGCTTGCACGGGGGTCTGCAAAGAGTTTGGCAAGAATGAAAGGTAGTTGTCCAAAACTCGTTCTTTTCCAATAGAATAACCATGGAAAAGGCAGGAGAGTGGTAAAGTACTGTTTTCTCTAAGTCTGAATGCTGCCCACACTGTGCCTGTGTGCTGCAGCTTACATCTTCGCCTTTGGGAAGCTGCCGCTCGCCGATTCTCCCGGAGGCGAAGAAGCGGCTTCTTCGCACACAGAGCATTGTGGCGAGCGCAGGGAGCTCCTGAGAGCGGTTTGTGCCGAAAGAAGCCCGGGACCGGCACTTAGCTTCGGAGAGCTGCGTATCTGCGTCTTCTGCGTGTCTTGCCGCTCTACACTCAGCAAAAAGCTTTTCCAGCATATCTTGCAAGGAGAAACTCTGCCAGGAAAGAAAACATCCAAAATCTTGTTCTAAAGCTTGCACGGGGGTCTGCAAAGAGTTTGGCAAGAATGAAAGGTAGTTGTCCAAAACTTGTTCTTTTCCAATAGAATAACCATGGAAAAGGCAGGAGAGTGGTAAAGTACTGTTTTCTCTAAGTCTGAATGCTGCCCACACTGTGCCTGTGTGCTGCAGCTTGCATCTTCGCCTTTGGGAAGCTGCCGCTCGCCGATTCTCCCGGAGGCGAAGAAGCGGCTTCTTCGCACACAGAGCATTGTGGCGAGCGCAGGGAGCTCCTGAGAGCGGTTTGTGCCGAAAGAAGCCCGGGACCGGCACTTAGCTTCGGAGAGCTGCGTATCTGCGTCTTCTGCGTGTCTTGCCGCTCTACACTCAGCAAAAAGCTTTTCCAGCATATCTTGCAAGGAGAAACTCTGCCAGGAAAGAAAACATCCAAAATCTTGTTCTAAAGCTTGCACGGGGGTCTGCAAAGAGTTTGGCAAGAATGAAAGGTAGTTGTCCAAAACTCGTTCTTTTCCAATAGAATAACCATGGAAAAGGCAGGAGAGTGGTAAAGTACTGTTTTCTCTAAGTCTGAATGCTGCCCACACTGTGCCTGTGTGCTGCAGCTTGCATCTTCGCCTTTGGGAAGCTGCCGCTCGCCGATTCTCCCGGAGGCGAAGAAGCGGCTTCTTCGCACACAGAGCATTGTGGCGAGCGCAGGGAGCTCCTGAGAGCGGTTTGTGCCGAAAGAAGCCCGGGACCGGCACTTAGCTTCGGAGAGCTGCGTATCTGCGTCTTCTGCGTGTCTTGCCGCTCTACACTCAGCAAAAAGCTTTTCCAGCATATCTTGCAAGGAGAAACTCTGCCAGGAAAGAAAACATCCAAAATCTTGTTCTAAAGCTTGCACGGGGGTCTGCAAAGAGTTTGGCAAGAATGAAAGGTAGTTGTCCAAAACTCGTTCTTTTCCAATAGAATAACCATGGAAAAGGCAGGAGAGTGGTAAAGTACTGTTTTCTCTAAGTCTGAATGCTGCCCACACTGTGCCTGTGTGCTGCAGCTTGCATCTTCGCCTTTGGGAAGCTGCCGCTCGCCGATTCTCCCGGAGGCGAAGAAGCGGCTTCTTCGCACACAGAGCATTGTGGCGAGCGCAGGGAGCTCCTGAGAGCGGTTTGTGCCGAAAGAAGCCCGGGACCGGCACTTAGCTTCGGAGAGCTGCGTATCTGCGTCTTCTGCGTGTCTTGCCGCTCTACACTCAGCAAAAAGCTTTTCCACCATATCTTGCAAGGAGAAACTCTGCCAGGAAAGAAAACATCCAAAATCTTGTTCTAAAGCTTGCACGGGGGTCTGCAAAGAGTTTGGCAAGAATGAAAGGTAGTTGTCCAAAACTTGTTCTTTTCCAATAGAATAACCATGGAAAAGGCAGGAGAGTGGTAAAGTACTGTTTTCTCTAAGTCTGAATGCTGCCCACACTGTGCCTGTGTGCTGCAGCTTGCATCTTCGCCTTTGGGAAGCTGCCGCTCGCCGATTCTCCCGGAGGCGAAGAAGCGGCTTCTTCGCACACAGAGCATTGTGGCGAGCGCAGGGAGCTCCTGAGAGCGGTTTGTGCCGAAAGAAGCCCGGGACCGGCACTTAGCTTCGGAGAGCTGCGTATCTGCGTCTTCTGCGTGTCTTGCCGCTCTACACTCAGCAAAAAGCTTTTCCACCATATCTTGCAAGGAGAAACTCTGCCAGGAAAGAAAACATCCAAAATCTTGTTCTAAAGCTTGCACGGGGGTCTGCAAAGAGTTTGGCAAGAATGAAAGGTAGTTGTCCAAAACTCGTTCTTTTCCAATAGAATAACCATGGAAAAGGCAGGAGAGTGGTAAAGTACTGTTTTCTCTAAGTCTGAATGCTGCCCACACTGTGCCTGTGTGCTGCAGCTTGCATCTTCGCCTTTGGGAAGCTGCCGCTCGCCGATTCTCCCGGAGGCGAAGAAGCGGCTTCTTCGCACACAGAGCATTGTGGCGAGCGCAGGGAGCTCCTGAGAGCGGTTTGTGCCGAAAGAAGCCCGGGACCGGCACTTAGCTTCGGAGAGCTGCGTATCTGCGTCTTCTGCGTGTCTTGCCGCTCTACACTCAGCAAAAAGCTTTTCCACCATATCTTGCAAGGAGAAACTCTGCCAGGAAAGAAAACATCCAAAATCTTGTTCTAAAGCTTGCACGGGGGTCTGCAAAGTGTTTGGCAAGAATGAAAGGTAGTTGTCCAATACTCGTTCTTTTCCAATAGAATAACCATGGAAAAGGCAGGAGAGTGGTAAAGTACTGTTTTCTCTAAGTCTGAATGCTGCCCACACTGTGCCTGTGTGCTGCAGCTTGCATCTTCGCCTTTGGGAAGCTGCCGCTCGCCGATTCTCCCGGAGGCGAAGAAGCGGCTTCTTCGCACACAGAGCATTGTGGCGAGCGCAGGGAGCTCCTGAGAGCGGTTTGTGCCGAAAGAAGCCCGGGACCGGCACTTAGCTGCGGAGAGCTGCGTATCTGCGTCTTCTGCGTGTCTTGCCGCTCTACACTCAGCAAAAAGCTTTTCCACCATATCTTGCAAGGAGAAACTCTGCCAGGAAAGAAAACATCCAAAATCTTGTTCTAAAGCTTGCACGGGGGTCTGCAAAGAGTTTGGCAAGAATGAAAGGTAGTTGTCCAAAACTTGTTCTTTTCCAAAATAATAACCATGGAAAAGGCAGGAGAGTGGTAAAGTACTGTTTTCTCTAAGTCTGAAGGCTGCACACACTGTGCCTGTGTGCTGCAGCTTGCATCTTCGCCTTTGGGAAGCTGCCGCTCGCCGATTCTCCCGGAGGCGAAGAAGCGGCTTCTTCGCACACAGAGCATTGTGGCGAGCGCAGGGAGCTCCTGAGAGCGGTTTGTGCCGAAAGAAGCCCGGGACCGGCACTTAGCTTCGGAGAGCTGCGTATCTGCGTCTTCTGCGTGTCTTGCCGCTCTACACTCAGCAAAAAGCTTTTCCACCATATCTTGCAAGGAGAAACTCTGCCAGGAATACAAACATCCAAAATCTTGTTCTAAAGCTTGCACGGGGGTCTGCAAAGAGTTTGGCAAGAATGAAAGGTAGTTGTCCAAAACTCGTTCTTTTCCAAAAGAATAACCATGGAAAAGGCAGGAGAGTGGTAAAGTACTGTTTTCTCTAAGTCTGAATGCTGCCCACACTGTGCCTGTGTGCTGCAGCTTGCATCTTCGCCTTTGGGAAGCTGCCGCTCGCCGATTCTCCCGGAGGCGAAGAAGCGGCTTCTTCGCACACAGAGCATTGTGGCGAGCGCAGGGAGCTCCTGAGAGCGGTTTGTGCCGAAAGAAGCCCGGGACCGGCACTTAGCTTCGGAGAGCTGCGTATCTGCGTCTTCTGCGTGTCTTGCCGCTCTACACTCAGCAAAAAGCTTTTCCAGCATATCTTGCAAGGAGAAACTCTGCCAGGAAAGAAAACATCCAAAATCTTGTTCTAAAGCTTGCACGGGGGTCTGCAAAGAGTTTGGCAAGAATGAAAGGTAGTTGTCCAATACTCGTTCTTTTCCAATAGAATAACCATGGAAAAGGCAGGAGAGTGGTAAAGTACTGTTTTCTCTAAGTCTGAATGCTGCCCACACTGTGCCTGTGTGCTGCAGCTTGCATCTTCGCCTTTGGGAAGCTGCCGCTCGCCGATTCTCCCGGAGGCGAAGAAGCGGCTTCTTCGCACACAGAGCATTGTGGCGAGCGCAGGGAGCTCCTGAGAGCGGTTTGTGCCGAAAGAAGCCCGGGACCGGCACTTAGCTTCGGAGAGCTGCGTATCTGCGTCTTCTGCGTGTCTTGCCGCTCTACACTCAGCAAAAAGCTTTTCCAGCATATCTTGCAAGGAGAAACTCTGCCAGGAAAGAAAACATCCAAAATCTTGTTCTAAAGCTTGCACGGGGGTCTGCAAAGAGTTTGGCAAGAATGAAAGGTAGTTGTCCAAAACTCGTTCTTTTCCAATAGAATAACCATGGAAAAGGCAGGAGAGTGGTAAAGTACTGTTTTCTCTAAGTCTGAATGCTGCCCACACTGTGCCTGTGTGCTGCAGCTTGCAACTTCGCCTTTGGGAAGCTGCCGCTCGCCGATTCTCCCGGAGGCGAAGAAGCGGCTTCTTCGCACACAGAGCATTGTGGCGAGCGCAGGGAGCTCCTGAGAGCGGTTTGTGCCGAAAGAAGCCCGGGACCGGCACTTAGCTTCGGAGAGCTGCGTATCTGCGTCTTCTGCGTGTCTTGCCGCTCTACACTCAGCAAAAAGCTTTTCCAGCATATCTTGCAAGGAGAAACTCTGCCAGGAAAGAAAACATCCAAAATCTTGTTCTAAAGCTTGCACGGGGGTCTGCAAAGAGTTTGGCAAGAATGAAAGGTAGTTGTCCAAAACTCGTTCTTTTCCAATAGAATAACCATGGAAAAGGCAGGAGAGTGGTAAAGTACTGTTTTCTCTAAGTCTGAAGGCTGCCCACACTGTGCCTGTGTGCTGCAGCTTGCATCTTCGCCTTTGGGAAGCTGCCGCTCGCCGATTCTCCCGGAGGCGAAGAAGCGGCTTCTTCGCACACAGAGCATTGTGGCGAGCGCAGGGAGCTCCTGAGAGCGGTTTGTGCCGAAAGAAGCCCGGGACCGGCACTTAGCTTCGGAGAGCTGCGTATCTGCGTCTTCTGCGTGTCTTGCCGCTCTACACTCAGCAAAAAGCTTTTCCACCATATCTTGCAAGGAGAAACTCTGCCAGGAAAGAAAACATCCAAAATCTTGTTCTAAAGCTTGCACGGGGGTCTGCAAAGAGTTTGGCAAGAATGAAAGGTAGTTGTCCAAAACTCGTTCTTTTCCAATAGAATAACCATGGAAAAGGCAGGAGAGTGGTAAAGTACTGTTTTCTCTAAGTCTGAATGCTGCCCACACTGTGCCTGTGTGCTGCAGCTTGCATCTTCGCCTTTGGGAAGCTGCCGCTCGCCGATTCTCCCGGAGGCGAAGAAGCGGCTTCTTCGCACACAGAGCATTGTGGCGAGCGCAGGGAGCTCCTGAGAGCGGTTTGTGCCGAAAGAAGCCCGGGACCGGCACTTAGCTTCGGAGAGCTGCGTATCTGCGTCTTCTGCGTGTCTTGCCGCTCTACACTCAGCAAAAAGCTTTTCCACCATATCTTGCAAGGAGAAACTCTGCCAGGAAAGAAAACATCCAAAATCTTGTTCTAAAGCTTGCACGGGGGTCTGCAAAGAGTTTGGCAAGAATGAAAGGTAGTTGTCCAAAACTCGTTCTTTTCCAATAGAATAACCATGGAAAAGGCAGGAGAGTGGTAAAGTACTGTTTTCTCTAAGTCTGAATGCTGCCCACACTGTGCCTGTGTGCTGCAGCTTGCATCTTCGCCTTTGGGAAGCTGCCGCTCGCCGATTCTCCCGGAGGCGAAGAAGCGGCTTCTTCGCACACAGAGCATTGTGGCGAGCGCAGGGAGCTCCTGAGAGCGGTTTGTGCCGAAAGAAGCCCGGGACCGGCACTTAGCTTCGGAGAGCTGCGTATCTGCGTCTTCTGCGTGTCTTGCCGCTCTACACTCAGCAAAAAGCTTTTCCAGCATATCTTGCAAGGAGAAACTCTGCCAGGAAAGAAAACATCCAAAATCTTGTTCTAAAGCTTGCACGGGGGTCTGCAAAGAGTTTGGCAAGAATGAAAGGTAGTTGTCCAAAACTCGTTCTTTTCCAATAGAATAACCATGGAAAAGGGGCAGGAGAGTGGTAAAGTACTGTTTTCTCTAAGTCTGAATGCTGCCCACACTGTGCCTGTGTGCTGCAGCTTACATCTTCGCCTTTGGGAAGCTGCCGCTCGCCGATTCTCCCGGAGGCGAAGAAGCGGCTTCTTCGCACACAGAGCATTGTGGCGAGCGCAGGGAGCTCCTGAGAGCGGTTTGTGCCGAAAGAAGCCCGGGACCGGCACTTAGCTTCGGAGAGCTGCGTATCTGCGTCTTCTGCGTGTCTTGCCGCTCTACACTCAGCAAAAAGCTTTTCCACCATATCTTGCAAGGAGAAACTCTGCCAGGAAAGAAAACATCCAAAATCTTGTTCTAAAGCTTGCACGGGGGTCTGCAAAGAGTTTGGCAAGAATGAAAGGTAGTTGTCCAAAACTTGTTCTTTTCCAATAGAATAACCATGGAAAAGGCAGGAGAGTGGTAAAGTACTGTTTTCTCTAAGTCTGAATGCTGCCCACACTGTGCCTGTGTGCTGCAGCTTGCATCTTCGCCTTTGGGAAGCTGCCGCTCGCCGATTCTCCCGGAGGCGAAGAAGCGGCTTCTTCGCACACAGAGCATTGTGGCGAGCGCAGGGAGCTCCTGAGAGCGGTTTGTGCCGAAAGAAGCCCGGGACCGGCACTTAGCTTCGGAGAGCTGCGTATCTGCGTCTTCTGCGTGTCTTGCCGCTCTACACTCAGCAAAAAGCTTTTCCACCATATCTTGCAAGGAGAAACTCTGCCAGGAAAGAAAACATCCAAAATCTTGTTCTAAAGCTTGCACGGGGGTCTGCAAAGAGTTTGGCAAGAATGAAAGGTAGTTGTCCAAAACTCGTTCTTTTCCAATAGAATAACCATGGAAAAGGCAGAGAGTGGTAAAGTACTGTTTTCTCTAAGTCTGAATGCTGCCCACACTGTGCCTGTGTGCTGCAGCTTGCATCTTCGCCTTTGGGAAGCTGCCGCTCGCCGATTCTCCCGGAGGCGAAGAAGCGGCTTCTTCGCACACAGAGCATTGTGGCGAGCGCAGGGAGCTCCTGAGAGCGGTTTGTGCCGAAAGAAGCCCGGGACCGGCACTTAGCTTCGGAGAGCTGCGTATCTGCGTCTTCTGCGTGTCTTGCCGCTCTACACTCAGCAAAAAGCTTTTCCACCATATCTTGCAAGGAGAAACTCTGCCAGGAAAGAAAACATCCAAAATCTTGTTCTAAAGCTTGCACGGGGGTCTGCAAAGAGTTTGGCAAGAATGAAAGGTAGTTGTCCAAAACTCGTTCTTTTCCAATAGAATAACCATGGAAAAGGCAGGAGAGTGGTAAAGTACTGTTTTCTCTAAGTCTGAATGCTGCCCACACTGTGCCTGTGTGCTGCAGCTTGCATCTTCGCCTTTGGGAAGCTGCCGCTCGCCGATTCTCCCGGAGGCGAAGAAGCGGCTTCTTCGCACACAGAGCATTGTGGCGAGCGCAGGGAGCTCCTGAGAGCGGTTTGTGCCGAAAGAAGCCCGGGACCGGCACTTAGCTTCGGAGAGCTGCGTATCTGCGTCTTCTGCGTGTCTTGCCGCTCTACACTCAGCAAAAAGCTTTTCCACCATATCTTGCAAGGAGAAAACTCTGCCAGGAAAGAAAACATCCAAAATCTTGTTCTAAAGCTTGCACGGGGGTCTGCAAAGAGTTTGGCAAGAATGAAAGGTAGTTGTCCAAAACTTGTTCTTTTCCAATAGAATAACCATGGAAAAGGCAGGAGAGTGGTAAAGTACTGTTTTCTCTAAGTCTGAATGCTGCCCACACTGTGCCTGTGTGCTGCAGCTTGCATCTTCGCCTTTGGGAAGCTGCCGCTCGCCGATTCTCCCGGAGGCGAAGAAGCGGCTTCTTCGCACACAGAGCATTGTGGCGAGCGCAGGGAGCTCCTGAGAGCGGTTTGTGCCGAAAGAAGCCCGGGACCGGCACTTAGCTTCGGAGAGCTGCGTATCTGCGTCTTCTGCGTGTCTTGCCGCTCTACACTCAGCAAAAAGCTTTTCCACCATATCTTGCAAGGAGAAACTCTGCCAGGAAAGAAAACATCCAAAATCTTGTTCTAAAGCTTGCACGGGGGTCTGCAAAGAGTTTGGCAAGAATGAAAGGTAGTTGTCCAAAACTCGTTCTTTTCCAATAGAATAACCATGGAAAAGGCAGGAGAGTGGTAAAGTACTGTTTTCTCTAAGTCTGAATGCTGCCCACACTGTGCCTGTGTGCTGCAGCTTGCATCTTCGCCTTTGGGAAGCTGCCGCTCGCCGATTCTCCCGGAGGCGAAGAAGCGGCTTCTTCGCACACAGAGCATTGTGGCGAGCGCAGGGAGCTCCTGAGAGCGGTTGTGCCGAAAGAAGCCCGGGACCGGCACTTAGCTTCGGAGAGCTGCGTATCTGCGTCTTCTGCGTGTCTTGCCGCTCTACACTCAGCAAAAAGCTTTTCACATATCTTGCAAGGAGAAACTCTGCCAGGAAAGAAAACATCCAAAATCTTGTTCTAAAGCTTGCACGGGGGTCTGCAAAGAGTTTGGCAAGAATGAAAGGTAGTTGTCCAAAACTCGTTCTTTTCCAATAGAATAACCATGGAAAAGGCAGGGAGAGTGGTAGTTACTGTTTTCTCTAAGTCTGAATGCTGCCCACACTGTGCCTGTGTGCTGCAGCTTGCATCTTCGCCTTTGGGAAGCTGCCGCTCGCCGATTCTCCCGAGGCGAAGAAGCGGCTTCTTCGCACACAGAGCATTGTGGCGAGCGCAGGGAGCTCCTGAGAGCGGTTTGTGCCGAAAGAAGCCCGGGACCGGCACTTAGCTTCGGAGAGCTGCGTATCTGCGTCTTCTGCGTGTCTTGGCCGCTCTACACTCAGCAAAAAGCTTTTCCAGCATATCTTGCAAGGAGAAACTCTGCCAGGAAAGAAAACATCCAAAATCTTGTTCTAAAGCTTGCACGGGGGTCTGCAAAGAGTTTGGCAGACCCCCGTGCAAGCTTTAGAACAAGATTTTGGATGTTTTCTTTCCTGGCAGAGTTTCTCCTTGCAAGATATGCTGGAAAAGCTTTTTGCTGAGTGTAGAGCGGCAAGACACGCAGAAGACGCAGATACGCAGCTCTCCGAAGCTAAGTGCCGGTCCCGGGCTTCTTTCGGCACAAACCGCTCTCAGGAGCTCCCTGCGCTCGCCACAATGCTCTGTGTGCGAAGAAGCCGCTTCTTCGCCTCCGGGGAGAATCGGCGAGCGGCAGCTTCCCAAAGGCGAAGATGCAAGCTGCAGCACACAGGCACAGTGTGGGCAGCATTCAGACTTAGAGAAAACAGTACTTTACCACTCTCCTGCCTTTTCATGGTTATTCTATTGGAAAAGAACGAGTTTTGGACAACTACCTTTCATTCTTGCCAAACTCTTTGCAGACCCCCGTGCAAGCTTTAGAACAAGATTTTGGATGTTTTCTTTCCTGGCAGAGTTTCTCCTTGCAAGATATGGTGGAAAAGCTTTTTGCTGAGTGTAGAGCGGCAAGACACGCAGAAGACGCAGATACGCAGCTCTCCGAAGCTAAGTGCCGGTCCCGGGCTTCTTTCGGCACAAACCGCTCTCAGGAGCTCCCTGCGCTCGCCACAATGCTCTGTGTGCGAAGAAGCCGCTTCTTCGCCTCCGGGAGAATCGGCGAGCGGCAGCTTCCCAAAGGCGAAGATGCAAGCTGCAGCACACAGGGCACAGTGTGGGCAGCATTCAGACTTAGAGAAAACAGTACTTTACCACTCTCCTGCCTTTTCCATGGTTATTCTATTGGAAAAGAACGAGTTTTGGACAACTACCTTTCATTCTTGCCAAACTCTTTGCAGACCCCCGTGCAAGCTTTAGAACAAGATTTTGGATGTTTTCTTTCCTGGCAGAGTTTCTCCTTGCAAGATATGGTGGAAAAGCTTTTTGCTGAGTGTAGAGCGGCAAGACACGCAGAAGACGCAGATACGCAGCTCTCCGAAGCTAAGTGCCGGTCCCGGGCTTCTTTCGGCACAACCGCTCTCAGGAGCTCCCTGCGCTCGCCACAATGCTCTGTGTGCGAAGAAGCCGCTTCTTCGCCTCCGGGAGAATCGGCGAGCGGCAGCTTCCCAAAGGCGAAGATGCAAGCTGCAGCACACAGGCACAGTGTGGGCAGCATTCAGACTTAGAGAAAACAGTACTTTACCACTCTCCTGCCTTTTCCATGGTTATTCTATTGGAAAAGAACAAGTTTTGGACAACTACCTTTCATTCTTGCCAAACTCTTTGCAGACCCCCGTGCAAGCTTTAGAACAAGATTTTGGATGTTTTCTTTCCTGGCAGAGTTTCTCCTTGCAAGATATGGTGGAAAAGCTTTTTTGCTGAGTGTAGAGCGGCAAGACACGCAGAAGACGCAGATACGCAGCTCTCCGAAGCTAAGTGCCGGTCCCGGGCTTCTTTCGGCACAAACCGCTCTCAGGAGCTCCCTGCGCTCGCCACAATGCTCTGTGTGCGAAGAAGCCGCTTCTTCGCCTCCGGGAGAATCGGCGAGCGGCAGCTTCCCAAAGGCGAAGATGCAAGCTGCAGCACACAGGCACAGTGTGGGCAGCATTCAGACTTAGAGAAAACAGTACTTTACCACTCTCCTGCCTTTTCCATGGTTATTCTATTGGAAAAGAACGAGTTTTGGACAACTACCTTTCATTCTTGCCAAACTCTTTGCAGACCCCCGTGCAAGCTTTAGAACAAGATTTTGGATGTTTTCTTTCCTGGCAGAGTTTCTCCTTGCAAGATATGGTGGAAAAGCTTTTTGCTGAGTGTAGAGCGGCAAGACACGCAGAAGACGCAGATACGCAGCTCTCCGAAGCTAAGTGCCGGTCCCGGGCTTCTTTCGGCACAAACCGCTCTCAGGAGCTCCCTGCGCTCGCCACAATGCTCTGTGTGCGAAGAAGCCGCTTCTTCGCCTCCGGGAGAATCGGCGAGCGGCAGCTTCCCAAAGGCGAAGATGCAAGCTGCAGCACACAGGCACAGTGTGGGCAGCATTCAGACTTAGAGAAAACAGTACTTTACCACTCTCCTGCCTTTTCCATGGTTATTCTATTGGAAAAGAACGAGTTTTGGACAACTACCTTTCATTCTTGCCAAACTCTTTGCAGACCCCCGTGCAAGCTTTAGAACAAGATTTTGGATGTTTTCTTTCCTGGCAGAGTTTCTCCTTGCAAGATATGGTGGAAAAGCTTTTTGCTGAGTGTAGAGCGGCAAGACACGCAGAAGACGCAGATACGCAGCTCTCCGAAGCTAAGTGCCGGTCCCGGGCTTCTTTCGGCACAAACCGCTCTCAGGAGCTCCCTGCGCTCGCCACAATGCTCTGTGTGCGAAGAAGCCGCTTCTTCGCCTCCGGGAGAATCGGCGAGCGGCAGCTTCCCAAAGGCGAAGATGCAAGCTGCAGCACACAGGCACAGTGTGGGCAGCATTCAGACTTAGAGAAAACAGTACTTTACCACTCTCCTGCCTTTTCCATGGTTATTCTATTGGAAAAGAACAAGTTTTGGACAACTACCTTTCATTCTTGCCAAACTCTTTGCAGACCCCCGTGCAAGCTTTAGAACAAGATTTTGGATGTTTTCTTTCCTGGCAGAGTTTCTCCTTGCAAGATATGGTGGAAAAGCTTTTTGCTGAGTGTAGAGCGGCAAGACACGCAGAAGACGCAGATACGCAGCTCTCCGAAGCTAAGTGCCGGTCCCGGGCTTCTTTCGGCACAAACCGCTCTCAGGAGCTCCCTGCGCTCGCCACAATGCTCTGTGTGCGAAGAAGCCGCTTCTTCGCCTCCGGGAGAATCGGCGAGCGGCAGCTTCCCAAAGGCGAAGATGTAAGCTGCAGCACACAGGCACAGTGTGGGCAGCATTCAGACTTAGAGAAAACAGTACTTTACCACTCTCCTGCCTTTTCCATGGTTATTCTATTGGAAAAGAACGAGTTTTGGACAACTACCTTTCATTCTTGCCAAACTCTTTGCAGACCCCCGTGCAAGCTTTAGAACAAGATTTTGGATGTTTTCTTTCCTGGCAGAGTTTCTCCTTGCAAGATATGCTGGAAAAGCTTTTTGCTGAGTGTAGAGCGGCAAGACACGCAGAAGACGCAGATACGCAGCTCTCGAAGCTAAGTGCCGGTCCCGGGCTTCTTTCGGCACAAACCGCTCTCAGGAGCTCCCTGCGCTCGCCACAATGCTCTGTGTGCGAAGAAGCCGCTTCTTCGCCTCCGGGAGAATCGGCGAGCGGCAGCTTCCCAAAGGCGAAGATGCAAGCTGCAGCACACAGGCACAGTGTGGGCAGCATTCAGACTTAGAGAAAACAGTACTTTACCACTCTCCTGCCTTTTCCATGGTTATTCTATTGGAAAAGAACGAGTTTTGGACAACTACCTTTCATTCTTGCCAAACTCTTTGCAGACCCCCGTGCAAGCTTTAGAACAAGATTTTGGATGTTTTCTTTCCTGGCAGAGTTTCTCCTTGCAAGATATGGTGGAAAAGCTTTTTGCTGAGTGTAGAGCGGCAAGACACGCAGAAGACGCAGATACGCAGCTCTCCGAAGCTAAGTGCCGGTCCCGGGCTTCTTTCGGCACAAACCGCTCTCAGGAGCTCCCTGCGCTCGCCACAATGCTCTGTGTGCGAAGAAGCCGCTTCTTCGCCTCCGGGAGAATCGGCGAGCGGCAGCTTCCCAAAGGCGAAGATGCAAGCTGCAGCACACAGGCACAGTGTGGGCAGCATTCAGACTTAGAGAAAACAGTACTTTACCACTCTCCTGCCTTTTCCATGGTTATTCTATTGGAAAAGAACGAGTTTTGGACAACTACCTTTCATTCTTGCCAAACTCTTTGCAGACCCCCGTGCAAGCTTTAGAACAAGATTTTGGATGTTTTCTTTCCTGGCAGAGTTTCTCCTTGCAAGATATGGTGGAAAAGCTTTTTGCTGAGTGTAGAGCGGCAAGACACGCAGAAGACGCAGATACGCAGCTCTCCGAAGCTAAGTGCCGGTCCCGGGCTTCTTTCGGCACAAACCGCTCTCAGGAGCTCCCTGCGCTCGCCACAATGCTCTGTGTGCGAAGAAGCCGCTTCTTCGCCTCCGGGAGAATCGGCGAGCGGCAGCTTCCCAAAGGCGAAGATGCAAGCTGCAGCACACAGGCACAGTGTGGGCAGCCTTCAGACTTAGAGAAAACAGTACTTTACCCACTCTCCTGCCTTTTCCATGGTTATTCTATTGGAAAAGAACGAGTTTTGGACAACTACCTTTCATTCTTGCCAAACTCTTTGCAGACCCCCGTGCAAGCTTTAGAACAAGATTTTGGATGTTTTCTTTCCTGGCAGAGTTTCTCCTTGCAAGATATGCTGGAAAAGCTTTTTGCTGAGTGTAGAGCGGCAAGACACGCAGAAGACGCAGATACGCAGCTCTCCGAAGCTAAGTGCCGGTCCCGGGCTTCTTTCGGCACAAACCGCTCTCAGGAGCTCCCTGCGCTCGCCACAATGCTCTGTGTGCGAAGAAGCCGCTTCTTCGCCTCCGGGAGAATCGGCGAGCGGCAGCTTCCCAAAGGCGAAGTTGCAAGCTGCAGCACACAGGCACAGTGTGGGCAGCATTCAGACTTAGAGAAAACAGTACTTTACCACTCTCCTGCCTTTTCCATGGTTATTCTATTGGAAAAGAACGAGTTTTGGACAACTACCTTTCATTCTTGCCAAACTCTTTGCAGACCCCCGTGCAAGCTTTAGAACAAGATTTTGGATGTTTTCTTTCCTGGCAGAGTTTCTCCTTGCAAGATATGCTGGAAAAGCTTTTTGCTGAGTGTAGAGCGGCAAGACACGCAGAAGACGCAGATACGCAGCTCTCCGAAGCTAAGTGCCGGTCCCGGGCTTCTTTCGGCACAAACCGCTCTCAGGAGCTCCCTGCGCTCGCCACAATGCTCTGTGTGCGAAGAAGCCGCTTCTTCGCCTCCGGGAGAATCGGCGAGCGGCAGCTTCCCAAAGGCGAAGATGCAAGCTGCAGCACACAGGCACAGTGTGGGCAGCATTCAGACTTAGAGAAAACAGTACTTTACCACTCTCCTGCCTTTTCCATGGTTATTCTATTGGAAAAGAACGAGTATTGGACAACTACCTTTCATTCTTGCCAAACTCTTTGCAGACCCCCGTGCAAGCTTTAGAACAAGATTTTGGATGTTTCTTTCCTGGCAGAGTTTCTCCTTGCAAGATATGCTGGAAAAGCTTTTTGCTGAGTGTAGAGCGGCAAGACACGCAGAAGACGCAGATACGCAGCTCTCCGAAGCTAAGTGCCGGTCCCGGGCTTCTTTCTGCACAAACCGCTCTCAGGAGCTCCCTGCGCTCGCCACAATGCTCTGTGTGCGAAGAAGCCGCTTCTTCGCCTCCGGGAGAATCGGCGAGCGGCAGCTTCCCAAAGGCGAAGATGCAAGCTGCAGCACACAGGCACAGTGTGGGCAGCATTCAGACTTAGAGAAAACAGTACTTTACCACTCTCCTGCCTTTTCCATGGTTATTCTTTTGGAAAAGAACGAGTTTTGGACAACTACCTTTCATTCTTGCCAAACTCTTTGCAGACCCCCGTGCAAGCTTTAGAACAAGATTTTGGATGTTTGTATTCCTGGCAGAGTTTCTCCTTGCAAGATATGGTGGAAAAGCTTTTTGCTGAGTGTAGAGCGGCAAGACACGCAGAAGACGCAGATACGCAGCTCTCCGAAGCTAAGTGCCGGTCCCGGGCTTCTTTCGGCACAAACCGCTCTCAGGAGCTCCCTGCGCTCGCCACAATGCTCTGTGTGCGAAGAAGCCGCTTCTTCGCCTCCGGGAGAATCGGCGAGCGGCAGCTTCCCAAAGGCGAAGATGCAAGCTGCAGCACACAGGCACAGTGTGTGCAGCCTTCAGACTTAGAGAAAACAGTACTTTACCACTCTCCTGCCTTTTCCCATGGTTATTATTTTGGAAAAGAACAAGTTTTGGACAAACTACCTTTCATTCTTGCCAAACTCTTTGCAGACCCCCGTGCAAGCTTTAGAACAAGATTTTGGATGTTTTCTTTCCTGGCAGAGTTTCTCCTTGCAAGATATGGTGGAAAAGCTTTTTGCTGAGTGTAGAGCGGCAAGACACGCAGAAGACGCAGATACGCAGCTCTCCGCAGCTAAGTGCCGGTCCCGGGCTTCTTTCGGCACAAACCGCTCTCAGGAGCTCCCTGCGCTCGCCACAATGCTCTGTGTGCGAAGAAGCCGCTTCTTCGCCTCCGGGGAGAATCGGCGAGCGGCAGCTTCCCAAAGGCGAAGATGCAAGCTGCAGCACACAGGCACAGTGTGGGCAGCATTCAGACTTAGAGAAACAGTACTTTACCACTCTCCTGCCTTTTCCATGGTTATTCTATTGGAAAAGAACGAGTATTGGACAACTACCTTTCATTCTTGCCAAACACTTTGCAGACCCCCGTGCAAGCTTTAGAACAAGATTTTGGATGTTTTCTTTCCTGGCAGAGTTTCTCCTTGCAAGATATGGTGGAAAAGCTTTTTGCTGAGTGTAGAGCGGCAAGACACGCAGAAGACGCAGATACGCAGCTCTCCGAAGCTAAGTGCCGGTCCCGGGCTTCTTTCGGCACAAACCGCTCTCAGGAGCTCCCTGCGCTCGCCACAATGCTCTGTGTGCGAAGAAGCCGCTTCTTCGCCTCCGGGAGAATCGGCGAGCGGCAGCTTCCCAAAGGCGAAGATGCAAGCTGCAGCACACAGGCACAGTGTGGGCAGCATTCAGACTTAGAGAAAACAGTACTTTACCACTCTCCTGCCTTTTCCATGGTTATTCTATTGGAAAAGAACGAGTTTTGGACAACTACCTTTCATTCTTGCCAAACTCTTTGCAGACCCCCGTGCAAGCTTTAGAACAAGATTTTGGATGTTTTCTTTCCTGGCAGAGTTTCTCCTTGCAAGATATGGTGGAAAAGCTTTTTGCTGAGTGTAGAGCGGCAAGACACGCAGAAGACGCAGATACGCAGCTCTCCGAAGCTAAGTGCCGGTCCCGGGCTTCTTTCGGCACAAACCGCTCTCAGGAGCTCCCTGCGCTCGCCACAATGCTCTGTGTGCGAAGAAGCCGCTTCTTCGCCTCCGGGAGAATCGGCGAGCGGCAGCTTCCCAAAGGCGAAGATGCAAGCTGCAGCACACAGGCACAGTGTGGGCAGCATTCAGACTTAGAGAAAACAGTACTTTACCACTCTCCTGCCTTTTTCCATGGTTATTCTATTGGAAAAGAACAAGTTTTGGACAACTACCTTTCATTCTTGCCAAACTCTTTGCAGACCCCCGTGCAAGCTTTAGAACAAGATTTTGGATGTTTTCTTTCCTGGCAGAGTTTCTCCTTGCAAGATATGGTGAAAAGCTTTTTGCTGAGTGTAGAGCGGCAAGACACGCAGAAGACGCAGATACGCAGCTCTCCGAAGCTAAGTGCCGGTCCCGGGCTTCTTTCGGCACAAACCGCTCTCAGGAGCTCCCCTGCGCTCGCCACAATGCTCTGTGTGCGAAGAAGCCGCTTCTTCGCCTCCGGGAGAATCGGCGAGCGGCAGCTTCCCAAAGGCGAAGATGCAAGCTGCAGCACACAGGCACAGTGTGGGCAGCATTCAGACTTAGAGAAAACAGTACTTTACCAACTCTCCTGCCTTTTCCATGGTTATTCTATTGGAAAAGAACGAGTTTTGGACAACTACCTTTCATTCTTGCCAAACTCTTTGCAGACCCCCGTGCAAGCTTTAGAACAAGATTTTGGATGTTTTCTTTCCTGGCAGAGTTTCTCCTTGCAAGATATGCTGGAAAAGCTTTTTGCTGAGTGTAGAGCGGCAAGACACGCAGAAGACGCAGATACGCAGCTCTCCGAAGCTAAGTGCCGGTCCCGGGCTTCTTTCGGCACAAACCGCTCTCAGGAGCTCCCTGCGCTCGCCACAATGCTCTGTGTGCGAAGAAGCCGCTTCTTCGCCTCCGGGAGAATCGGCGAGCGGCAGCTTCCCAAAGGCGAAGATGCAAGCTGCAGCACACAGGCACAGTGTGGGCAGCATTCAGACTTAGAGAAAACAGTACTTTACCACTCTCCTGCCTTTTCCATGGTTATTCTATTGGAAAAGAACGAGTTTTGGACAACTACCTTTCATTCTTGCCAAACTCTTTGCAGACCCCCGTGCAAGCTTTAGAACAAGATTTTGGATGTTTTCTTTCCTGGCAGAGTTTCTCCTTGCAAGATATGCTGGAAAAGCTTTTTGCTGAGTGTAGAGCGGCAAGACACGCAGAGACGCAGATACGCAGCTCTCCGAAGCTAAGTGCCGGTCCCGGGCTTCTTTCGGCACAAACCGCTCTCAGGAGCTCCCTGCGCTCGCCACAATGCTCTGTGTGCGAAGAAGCCGCTTCTTCGCCTCCGGGAGAATCGGCGAGCGGCAGCTTCCCAAAGGCGAAGATGCAAGCTGCAGCACACAGGCACAGTGTGGGCAGCATTCAGACTTAGAGAAAACAGTACTTTACCACTCTCCTGCCTTTTCCATGGTTATTCTATTGGAAAAGAACAAGTTTTGGACAACTACCTTTCATTCTTGCCAAACTCTTTGCAGACCCCCGTGCAAGCTTTAGAACAAGATTTTGGATGTTTTCTTTCCTGGCAGAGTTTTCTCCTTGCAAGATATGGTGGAAAAGCTTTTTGCTGAGTGTAGAGCGGCAAGACACGCAGAAGACGCAGATACGCAGCTCTCCGAAGCTAAGTGCCGGTCCCGGGCTTCTTTCGGCACAAACCGCTCTCAGGAGCTCCCTGCGCTCGCCACAATGCTCTGTGTGCGAAGAAGCCGCTTCTTCGCCTCCGGGAGAATCGGCGAGCGGCAGCTTCCCAAAGGCGAAGATGTAAGCTGCAGCACACAGGCACAGTGTGGGCAGCATTCAGACTTAGAGAAAACAGTACTTTACCACTCTCCTGCCTTTTCCATGGTTATTCTATTGGAAAAGAACGAGTTTTGGACAACTACCTTTCATTCTTGCCAAACTCTTTGCAGACCCCCGTGCAAGCTTTAGAACAAGATTTTGGATGTTTTCTTTCCTGGCAGAGTTTCTCCTTGCAAGATATGGCTGGAAAAGCTTTTTGCTGAGTGTAGAGCGGCAAGACACGCAGAAGACGCAGATACGCAGCTCTCCGAAGCTAAGTGCCGGTCCCGGGCTTCTTTCGGCACAAACCGCTCTCAGGAGCTCCCTGCGCTCGCCACAATGCTCTGTGTGCGAAGAAGCCGCTTCTTCGCCTCCGGGAGAATCGGCGAGCGGCAGCTTCCCAAAGGCGAAGATGCAAGCTGCAGCACACAGGCACAGTGTGGGCAGCATTCAGACTTAGAGAAAACAGTACTTTACCACTCTCCTGCCTTTTCCATGGTTATTCTATTGGAAAAGAACGAGTTTTGGACAACTACCTTTCATTCTTGCCAAACTCTTTGCAGACCCCCGTGCAAGCTTTAGAACAAGATTTTGGATGTTTTCTTTCCTGGCAGAGTTTCTCCTTGCAAGATATGGTGGAAAAGCTTTTTGCTGAGTGTAGAGCGGCAAGACACGCAGAAGACGCAGATACGCAGCTCTCCGAAGCTAAGTGCCGGTCCCGGGCTTCTTTCGGCACAAACCGCTCTCAGGAGCTCCCTGCGCTCGCCACAATGCTCTGTGTGCGAAGAAGCCGCTTCTTCGCCTCCGGGAGAATCGGCGAGCGGCAGCTTCCCAAAGGCGAAGATGCAAGCTGCAGCACACAGGCACAGTGTGGGCAGCCTTCAGACTTAGAGAAAACAGTACTTTACCACTCTCCTGCCTTTTCCATGGTTATTCTATTGGAAAAGAACGAGTTTTGGACAACTACCTTTCATTCTTGCCAAACTCTTTGCAGACCCCCGTGCAAGCTTTAGAACAAGATTTTGGATGTTTTCTTTCCTGGCAGAGTTTCTCCTTGCAAGATATGGTGGAAAAGCTTTTTGCTGAGTGTAGAGCGGCAAGACACGCAGAAGACGCAGATACGCAGCTCTCCGAAGCTAAGTGCCGGTCCCGGGCTTCTTTCGGCACAAACCGCTCTCAGGAGCTCCCTGCGCTCGCCACAATGCTCTGTGTGCGAAGAAGCCGCTTCTTCGCCTCCGGGAGAATCGGCGAGCGGCAGCTTCCCAAGGCGAAGTGCAAGCTGCAGCACACAGGCACAGTGTGGGCAGCATTCAGACTTAGAGAAAACAGTACTTTACCACTCTCCTGCCTTTTCCATGGTTATTCTATTGGAAAGAACGAGTTTGGACAACTACCTTTCATTCTTGCCAAACTCTTTGCAGACCCCCGTGCAAGCTTTAGAACAAGATTTTGGATGTTTTCTTTCCTGGCAGAGTTTCTCCTTGCAAGATATGCTGGAAAAGCTTTTGCTGAGTGTAGAGCGGCAAGACACGCAGAAGACGCAGATACGCAGCTCTCCGAAGCTAAGTGCCGGTCCCGGGCTTCTTTCGGCACAAACCGCTCTCAGGAGCTCCCTGCGCTCGCCACAATGCTCTGTGTGCGAAGAAGCCGCTTCTTCGCCTCCGGGAGAATCGGCGAGCGGCAGCTTCCCAAAGGGCGAAGATGCAAGCTGCAGCACACAGGCACAGTGTGGGCAGCCTTCAGACTTAGAGAAAACAGTACTTTACCACTCTCCTGCCTTTTCCATGGTTATTCTATTGGAAAAGAACGAGTTTTGGACAACTACCTTTCATTCTTGCCAAACTCTTTGCAGACCCCGTGCAAGCTTTAGAACAAGATTTTGGATGTTTTCTTTCCTGGCAGAGTTTCTCCTTGCAAGATATGCTGGAAAAGCTTTTTGCTGAGTGTAGAGCGGCAAGACACGCAGAAGACGCAGATACGCAGCTCTCCGAAGCTAAGTGCCGGTCCCCGGGCTTCTTTCTGGCACAAACCGCTCTCAGGAGCTCCCTGCGC